>NC_040033.1:21259665-21272059 GCF_000972845.2 Larimichthys crocea | reverse complement strand
TTGGTCGAGTGTGGTCGATGTGTGGTCGATGCGTTGGTCGATGGTGTCGATGTTTGTCGATGTTGTGGTCAGATGTTTGTCGATGTTGGTCGAGTTTGGTCGATGTGTGGTACGAGGTATGCGTGGTCGGATGAGTGGCGATGTGTGATGCTGGCGATTCGGTGATGGTGGTCGATGGTTGGTACGATGCGTGGGTCGACTGCTGTGGTTTCGATGTTGTTATCGTCGATGTTGTGGCGATGTTGGTCGATGGTGTCGATGTTTGTAGATGTCGGTGGTCTATGTTGGTCTGATGGCGACGTTGGTCGATGAGGGTCGTTGCGATGTTTGGTCGCTGTTGTGGTCGATTCGTGTCGCTGTTGGTCTGATGTTGGGTCGATGTTTGGTCGAGCTGTCATTTGGTCGATGCGATGGTCGATGGTGCGCTGTTGCCGATGTGATTGTTGTCGATTGTTGCGTCTATTGTCGTGGTCGATGTTTGTCGATGCTTTTGTCGATGTTTGGTGAGTGTCGTGGCGATGTTTGGTCGATGCGTCTGTTGTTGGCTGACGATGCAGTGGTCGAATGTCTGGTCGATGCGTGGTCGATGCGTGGCGAGCGTCGTGGAGATGTATGCTGGTGCTGTGAGGGTGGAGCATGTGGAGATGTATGCTGGAGCTGTGAGGGTGGAGCCTGTGGAGATGTATGCTGGTGCTGTGAGGGTGGAGCCTGTGGAGATGTATGCTGGTGCTGTGAGGGTGGAGCCTGTGGAGATGTATGCTGGAGCTGTGAGGGTGGAGCCTGTGGAGATGTATGCTGGTGCTGTGAGGGTGGAGCCTGTGGAGATGTATGCTGGTGCAGAGCTCCATGTGACCTCAAAGTGAAGCCAGCGAGTCATGTGGTCAACGAGAAGAGAGCTACGATACGATCTGTACGTAACGCCGACACGAGAGCGGGACGAGTCAAAAATAAACACAGAAAAGTGTGTGTGTGTGTGTGTGTGTGTGTGTGTGTGTGTGTGTTCACAGGCAGCGCTGACATGATAACACAGTTTGTCACCTTGAACACACTCCTTTACTTTTTTTGCAGATGATAAACTGAAGGACGAGCTGGTCTGTTTTCTGTGCAACACACACACACACGCACACACACACACACACACACACACATTTCATCAACAAACATCTTTGCATCATGTGTGTTTCCTTGGTGGATTCACAGAGAGAAAAATAATCAGAAGCAGAAGAACTTCTTTCATTTTTCTTTTGGTTTCAGAGTCTACACACACACACACACACACACACACACACACACACACCCCTAGCTGTCGGGCGGTGTACATCTTCACCAGCTCAGCTGCAGATCTCCATTATAAAAGAATCTGACGGTGCCTTCAGTGACGGTCTGTGTTCACAACGCTCCACTTGAACTCATGCTGTGTTCTTGCTTCAAACTCGTGCACATAAAAGTTGGAATTTATCTGGACTAGAAACTCTTTGCTCAGCACAGACTCTCTCAGCTTTTGTTGCTAAAACTGGAAACAATTAAAGTAAAAAAACCTGCACTGCAGAACGAGTCTGTCAGGCGTGTAACACACACACGAGCTGTGACGTGACTCAGGCGAGCGCTGCGTGTCTGTTAGCATCTACTGCATTTAGAAATCCCAACGACAGCAGGCGCTGTGACCTCTGACCTCCACGAGGTGAAACAATCCAATGAAACGCTTTCCTCATGGACAGAACCGGGCTCAGGGGCCAGACCGGACTGGGTTTGAGCACAGCCTCTGGGACCAACAAGGAGTAACAGATTTACAGACTTTAAGATGGAAAGAGGCTCGGGAGGCTGCTGTATTCCCTGCTGCCCGCTGGTTCGGAAGTCGTGTTCGGTCCAGTTGCGTTCACTGGAAGGTAGATTCTTCAGTTTGCTGTCAGCTCTGTTAAACCACGTTTCACTGCAGAGATCTGACAGAACAATACGAGCAGCTCTAATCCAAACAAGAATTTTACCATTCTGCATTCTGGGCCGCCGCCTGACGTCACGCCAAATCTGCATCGAACCAATGAGATAAACACTTCTGACTGATGAAGACGATTACTCTCTCCACACTGTGTGCAGGAACAACGAGGAGGCAGAAATAGCTTTGTATGCAAATCACCCTCCACCGACGCTGGAAATACGCACTGACATCAAAGGCAGCAGCTGACATGACTCCAGCGTGCAGAAAGAAGCGGATCAGGATTCACAGCAGTTCAATGCTTCACTTTACTCCTGCAGGGCGACTTCACCTGAACCACTTCAACACACGTCCCAGTAACAATCAGAAGAATAGTAACACGTCCTCGCAGACTGTCTGAAACTGGTCAGTTTCAGGTCATAACAGGTCATATCACGTCATAACAGGTCATATCATGTCATAACAGGTCATATCACGTCATATCAGGTCATATCAGGTCATAACAGGTCATAACAGGTCATAACAGGTCATATCACGTCATAACGTGACGTCCCCGCAGACTGTCTAAAACCTGGACGTAGTCTCCGTGACGTCCCTGCAGACTGTCTAAAACCTGGACGTAGTCTCTGTGATGTGAATCTGTTGGATATTTAAACTGCTCCAGTTCAAACGATTCTTATTTTAACATTTTAATGAACTGATTAATCAGCTGATGTTGGCTCTGGTGAAAATGTGCAGCAGGAAGGCCGCAGATAAAGAAAACCTTCAGACGGTCTGATGTTTCTGAGAGTTTTGCAGTCAGACAGACGGATCGACCTCATCATTTTATCATTAAAGGCTGAACTCTGATCGTATCTGAAGCAGTGAATCATGTTCATGCAGCTTCTCCTCAGACGAGTCCAATGAGAGTCCCTCAGATGTATCAGAGTCGCAGATATTTCACACGTTCATTTGAACCCGATGTGATTTGTTGTGAGGACGTGAAGCGAAGACAGTTCAGTCTGAAACCGCCTCACTCTTATTTTCCTCGGCCGCTCCTCGCCATCTGGACTGTCTGAGCGGAGTCCAGCCAGGAGTTGACTCTCTTTAACTGCTAATTGATATTTGTGGTCGGGTCAGCCACCTGTCGGGGAGGAAGGGAGGAGGAAGAAGAGGGCAGATGGAGGAGGAGGAGGAGGAGGAAGGAGGGACAGCAGGAGCACAGACAGACACCCAGGCTTCAGGAGGGCAGAGTTAAGGATTTTCAATGCTGCCTGGAATCAAATTCAAGATCAACTCAAGAACAAAAGTTATGTCATGGTGGCCTGGAGCCAGATGTTTGACATTTATCATGACGATGAACGACAACACTGACACAAAGTGTTTCCAGGTGTTCTGCAGGGTATTTTAGAGTTTGTCGTTTCCTGATAATCCTGTCGATGATGTGTACTAATTTATCATCCAATCAAACGCTTTCTCTCTTCTGACGCCGCCGGAGCTGGCTGCTTCCTGACCGTACTCCCTGTTGGAATGCCAATCCATATCTGCGACAAGTCGCTCCCTATGTGACAGGAATCACGTGCAGGAAGTAAACTCTACTTACTGTTTCTTAAAATCAAAGAAATATTCACAAAGAGCCTCTGAGAAGCTCAAAGGCTTTTATTTTGAAACATCTGTAGGAAGTTTAGCATTTAAAAAAAACTCAGGAATGGATAACAACGATAGTACGTCTCTGGACTGAAGATAAAAACCTTGTGTACATTTTCAAACTACTGATTCACGCACTCCATCCTGAATCCAGACGTGAGCGGTGAAACATCTGATCTCAGCTCCTGCAGTCGGATCGAGTTCAGAGATAATGAAATTTCCATGACAGCGGTTTCTATCAGAGAGCAGCGAGCCGTGCTCTGCCAAACAGGCGAGCCGCCGCACAAAGGAGCCGTCAACACACTAATTAACAGCTGGCTCCAGACCAGAGCAAGAGGCACTCTGGGTAATTATCATCAGAGCGGAGTAATCCACCTCCTCGTGTACGAGTCTGGAGGAAAGAGGAGGTGTTTGTGACATAACCTGGAGTACAAGGAGAGATCTGAGCAGGTATGGAGACGAGGAGGAGGAGGAGGGATGAAGAAGTCCGGTTTAATGCAGTTTTACTGTTTGCTCATGTTACAGCACAACAAAAGTTATTATCAGTATTTTTAAAACTGCACAGAGTGACGGGGACGTGTGAGGGACAGATGTGTCACGTCCAGCTGTTGGTAGTGTTGTAGAGGAGGTCCTCTCTGCAGAGCTGGAGGTCTTCAGGAGGTCTGTGAAGGTAGAGAGGGACGCCCCTGATCTGTAGGAACTGGTAGGACGTTCCACCAACGGGGAACAACAGACAGAAAAGTTTGGACTGTCCTGAGCGTACAGGTGGCAGAGCCAGGAGGAGGTAACATCTGTCTGTGTGAGGACGATCAAGAACCAGAGACTGCTTTGTCGTCAGGGTTAGAGATCTGAGTGTAACGTGGCTGCTACAGGTCGACTGAGGAGCTCCATGATCAAAGAGCAGGCGAGCCGCCATGTTCTGGATCATCTGAAGAGGTTTCAGTGTCAGGCTGGAGCCCGTCAGGACGTTCAGATTATGTATACACATACTGTACATGTGTATGGATTCATTAAGGGAAGGAAGTGGCTCAGTTGCTCATATATAAGCATGAAGATGTTTGTTTATAACAGGTCATATCAGGTCATATCAGGTCATAACAGGTCATATCAGGTCATATCAGGTCATATCAGGTCATAACAGGTCATAACAGGTCATATCAGGTCATATCAGGTCATAACAGGTCATAACAGGTCATATCAGGTCATATCAGGTCATAACAGGTCATAACAGGTCATATCAGGTCATATCAGGTCATAACAGGTCATAACAGGTCATATCAGGTCATATCAGGTCATAACAGGTCATAACAGGTCATATCAGGTCATATCAGGTCATAACAGGTCATAACAGGTCATATCAGGTCATATCAGGTCATAACAGGTCATAACAGGTCATATCAGGTCATATCAGGTGGTCTGTATTTCACCACGAGCAGCAGAGCCTCGGTTGTCAGTTGAAGCAGCTCCTCTCAGCCTCTCTGTTGGATGTTTTAATTAGCAGCGAGCATCAAACCTCCAGCTGTGCCCGCTGAACCTGCTCAACACCAAACCCAGCAGACGACCACCTGAAATATTCACATGGAAAATAAAAAAATCAGGAGGTGACCAATCAGGCGTCAGGGCCTCCTGGCAGGACAGGTGTCCGGGCAGATTACGGGACGAGTCAGCGCCTCGCAGCAGATTGTATGGAGCTGATTGAGAGTCAGTGCGAGGCTGAATCACATGCTGTGATTATACATTATTATATATACACATAGATGAAACATCAACAACAACAGCATGAAACAATTCACACGTTCCTACATTACATGCTGACGTTACTGCGAGCATGATGTTGATCACAGAACGTTCTGCTGCATTTGGACAGATGAAACATTTTAGATGTTAGTTTGATGAGTCAAATAACCGGACAGTGGAGTCAAAGGGAAACACGACTGAGTCAATCAAAACTCTGCAAACCACACTCAGACTCATTTTGTCTTTGTATGGATGAGAAAAGTCTGATCGTCATCATGAAGATCATGAAATCCTGTTTGTGCTGGAGCTTGAGAACATTCAGCTGCTGCCTGTACACTTTAATTCAGCTGCATATCAAAACCCTGAAGTCACACGAAAACACACCAAACCTCCAGAATCCAAACCGCAGAGCCACCGGGGACCCGCCGGCCAAAATAACTTCACACAAACCGAGCACATCGTCGCCCAGTTTGTGAAACACTTTAAACTGGGTCACACGTTCACATCCAACTTCTCTCAAAGTGACAAAAGCAGTTCATGCAAAACTGATCCGAGGTCTGCAGAGCTGCAGCAGAAGGCTGACGGCGAGCGGCGCAGCGGCGGACGAACAGCCCACGACCTTTGACCTGACTCCGTTCAGAGACGACGCCTCAGATCCGTGATCATAAATAAAAAGACTAACAAGTGATGCAAAGGAGCTAACGAAATGAAACGACACAACATGAGACGGACAACAAGATGAGACAACAAGACAACATGAGGTGAGACAAAACGAGACGAGAACAGACCAGAGACAAGAGTCTCCAGGAGAGGAGATGAAAGCTAGAAGTGACTGAAGAAGACCTTGAGGGGCGGAGACACTCATCTCATCCTGAAGGAGAAGAAGAAGAAAAAGAGACGAGACAACAACATCAAGAGTTTGAGGACGGTTACAAGGACGCTTAGGAAGTGGCTTTTATTTTGAAATTCCGTGAAGTTTCTCGTGAACTGCTTTGTCAGTCTGTCAGTTTTTTGAATAAAGTTTGGTGCAGGCAGCAGGAATGTGGGTCAGCAGGTCAGATAGAGCTGTTCTCAGGTCTGTTGTTGAGCTGCCGTCTCTGGCTCAGTGCCCCTCGAACGCATCACCTGTTCTCACACTATGTAACGCTTTACGGCACTAAGTCACACAGCACCAACTATCTCACTGAGGTTTACAGCAGTCAGCAGCCTCTATGGACATGATGGCAGAGGAGCAGAGAGTGAAGAGGACGCTGACGGAGGAAGCTAAGAAGAGAAAAGGAGAGAGTGAGCGAGCAAGAAGCCGCCGGACAAGAGTAAATGTGGGACTGACTTTTAGTGGTTGGTGAGAGCTTGGTGAAATAAAAGGCTGAAAGACAGACGCCGAGCTGGGCTGACTGCTGCTGGACTAGGCAGTGATATCAGCTGCTGCTGGGACCTGGTTGATGATTGGCTGTTTGATCAGAAGTAATGTAATCAGAGTAAATACTCGAGTACAGCTGATTTTCATTCAAAACCAGGCACAGAAGATGCCACTAAAACTAACAGACTCCTTCAGTTTACAAGTTGCCCTTGAATGCAGCATCTGACCCACTGCTCTCTGGGAGTTTTAGTTTTATTTACCTCTCAGAGTTTCCTCGTGTCCTCTCTGCTTTGACTGAAACTCTGTCTGCTCCCTGTTACGTAACAAACGACGGCTCTGAAAACTGAAGGAAGGTCTGATCACCTCCTCACCATTCTGCATACCAACAGAGAGAGACTACGTCCAGGTTTAGACAGTCTGTGGGGACGTCCAGGTTTTAGACAGTCTGCGGGGACGTCACGGAGACTACGTCCAGGTTTTAGACAGTCTGCGGGGACGTCTCAGGTTCACCTTCACTGGAATCGAACCAGCAACCTTCAGAGTCGCATCCATCACATTCACTGCACTGTTCAAACTCCTCCAGCGGAGCCGCAGCTCTCTCTCTCTTTGCCCAGCTTGAAGTCACCGTCCGCGGCGTCACGAACCGGAGCCTCCGTGGCTGCTGCGTAAAGGTGCCACGCGGTTCACGTGTATCCTGAGTGTGTGTGTGCAGGTGGAAATGTGTGTTGGAAGTTGCACATAAACCAGAACTCTTACCTTTGCTGTAGCCGGAGCCGGAGGAGCTGGATCCGGAGCTGCTGTGTCTCCGAGCCGGAGTCAGGTGTTCTTCACCCCGCAGAGTCTCCAAGCTCGACGGCGTCTCCGTGACCGGCGGATCAGAGCCGCTCCTTCCCGGATCACTCGCCGAATCCATCCATGCACCGAAAAAACAACAAAAAAAAAGAAAAGAAAAGAAAGAAAAACCGATCAAAATCCCGGTGAGCAGTCGGTGTGTGAGGAGAACCGAACCGGTACCGACGGAAGCCAACGAGCAGCCGGCGGAGCGGAGTGTTTGAGCAGCGGGAGAAGCGCAGCTGCTGGGCGGCTGTCAAGGCGCTGCTGTGAGCGCTGTTTGGAGGAGAAGAAGCCGGACTGAGAGAGAGGGAGGGCGGCGCTGTGGTGAGCTGGGCTGCCCTCCCTGGAGGCAGAGACCCGGATCCACAGACACACAGAACTGAAGCTGAGATCATCTGATATGAGACTTCACCTGTACTGAACTCTGATGTGTCTGTATGACGCGTCCAGTGAAGGTCACTGTGAACACCTGGAGGACTAAATACACCAAAGGACAGGAAGTGATCCACGTGTGAAATTATACATTTATATTTAAACCATCATGAAACTTCATAAACTAACAGAGTTTACAGAGACCACGTCCAGGTTTTAGACAGTCTGCGAGGACGTCTCAGAGACTACGTCCAGGTTTTAGACCGTCTGCGGGGACGTCACGGAGACTACGTCCTGGTTTTAGACCGTCTGCGGGGACGTCACGGAGACTACGTCCAGGTTTTAGACAGTCTGTGGGGACGTCATGGTCCTGTTGATGCTACACTGACTCAGGTGATTCAGGTGAAGGTGTCTCTTTGTAACTTTGGTCTCTCTTTGGGGGAATGCTGATGGGGAGCAGAGACAGTGTCGTGCCAGAACTGGAGCTGGGCAGTGTAACCTGGGCTCAGCAGTCGTCTGACTTTGGTGACACTGGATCTTTTTTTTCCCACCACTGGTTTTGGTTTCCGGTCTGTTGGTTGATTGAACTGCTCAGTGGAAATCAATAACGAGGAGCATCGATGAGGTCTGATCAGAGTCACACCGGTCCTGGTTTTTGTTCGTCCTGGACCCCCCTGCAGTCTTCCTGCCAGCTGTGTTACCGCCTCCCTCTCTACCTTTTCATCATCGACTTTTTCTGCTGCTAATTTCCTTTTGCCACAAGCTTCACAGTGCCTGGAACGATTTAAAAAAACAAGATATTGCTCCAGATTTCATCACTTTAATCAGTTCAGATGAAATTAACGAGCTGAATATGATGATGATGATGATTTAGGACTGAAGAGCTTGGCAGTATTCGTTAGCCTGCAGTGAAAACGCCTCACACTTTGCTGCTGCTCTCAGATCACACAGGTTCCACAGTTTCCTCGCACACGTCCAACTCCAGTTCTTTATTTCAACGAACAGTTTGACTGAACTTTGACAGATAAAAAAAACATGATCTTGGGGATTCATTAAAGGTCCAGCCTGTAAGACTTAGTGACATTTAGCGGTGTAGTTGTTGATTGAATCCAAACCACCTCCGCCCTCTTTAGACGAGTTCACAAGCTCGTGAGGAGGTTTCTTGTCTTCTCAAGAAGGTTATACCAGTTTGTAAGGAGGCTCGGGAGGTTCTTGACCAGTTTCTAGAGAACTTAAGCAAGAAGTCTTCAGAAGGTGAATTGGTTTACAGGATTTTGAGGAATGGATGCTACAGTAGTTCTTCTGAGGTTTTCTAGAGGAGGTTACATGGGTTCAGCACCTCGAAGGAGTTCCAGAGGTACCTAAGAAGGTTAAACAAGAACATGATGTTCTTCAGGAAGTTTTCCTCGAGGTTCCAGTGGCTCTACTTTCTTCAGATAGGGAGAGATGTCCTCACTCATTACCACAATCACACCACCTCTGGGTGGAGCTCACAGCTGCCTCACCCTCCAAATAACCACACACCCTGAGGGCTTCATTCACACACCTGTGTAACCTGCACTGTTTAAAACCTGCTGCTCATTTCCATGTTTCCACTGTGTCGGCGGATGAACAGAGCTTCATTCCAGTGACAGAACACGTCCTGGCTGATCTTTATCCTTACAGAAGAGTGCAGATCCATAACCAAGGCGTCATTTGAGTATCATATAAATCATATAAGTATGAACATGTCTGCTAATGAAGGAAAAGGAAAACCAACAAAGATTCATTTGACTTTATTAAAGTGTCAGTAAGTTAATAATGTCATAAAGATGTTAACCAAAACAAATGACAGCCTGTCAACCACGTATGAAAAGATAAATTTAACATTTTAAGTCAACATCCTGTAACTTTCCTCTGATGATCGACCGTCTGTGACCCACTCTGACCTGTGATCAGGTGACCCACACTGACCTGGGATCAGGTGAACGGTGTCTCTGTCATTCGTACGTCTGTTCTCACTCTATGTAACTTTGGGCTCCGGGTCGGGAGAAGTCCGTAACGCCGTTAGGGGAGTCAGTGTTTGTACCACAGGTGTTTTGGACCACTGGAGGGAGGAGGTGTTCAAGCTAAGAAGAGAAAAGGAGAGAGTGAGCGAGCAAGAAGCCGCCGGACAAGAGTAAATGTGGGACTGACTTAACGTTTGTTTATTTAAAATTTGAGTTTTAAACGTGATGAATTCATTAACAGAACGGCTGAAATCACAAATCGTATAATCAGTCATTCTGACATGTTTCTATCCCTTTCATGACGGCACACCAGCTGCTTTTTTTAAATGTATTTTCTCTTGAACAGTGTTGATGATACTGTTAAAGGGGACAGCAGGGAACAGGTGTGCTCATCACCTCACCTGGCCACACCTCTCTGCAGCTGATGCACCACGCCCCCTCCACAAGTATGATGTACAATGTTTTTGTGGTTAAATAAAGTTATTTAAAAAGATAAGTACCGTCCTCCTGTTCTCCAGGCTTTGAATGTCAGGCATTGTGAAGCTTTACACAACAAAGTGAAGTTTGTCTTCTCCTTGGACCAATGACAGCACATCCCAGAGATACCTGTCCTGCCATCCTGGAACACCTGAACGTGAAGCAGCCTCGGATCTGACAGAATCTGGCTTCATTGTAAACAGAGCTCGCGTGACCCGTTCATACGGCGAGCAGGAGGAGAGGTGGCCCTCTGTCACCGTCTCATCAATCACACTGTGGACTGCGAGCCTCCACCTCGCTGCTAGGCGCCGTCACCTCCACCTCCTCCTCCTCCTCTGCTCTGAGAGCAGCCATCATTTATCTTGACGGGGAGCAAAGCTCTCAGCGGCCGGTTTGTCCTCGTTGTGAACGACACCAAGTCACAGCGAGAAGAGGAGGACGAATTAACAGACAAGTCATCTGACCGCTTCAAGTCCACAGGATATAAACTTCAGGACTCCGCTTGCTTTAGTGTTTAATCACCTGGAATTAGACTCGTTATGGTTTCATTACCTTAGAAAGAGACTTTCATATCTACACATAAAGACTTTGCAGTTGGACAGTAATTAGTTCATTTTTATTCAGTGATGAACGACGTAATTTATGTCAAAGGATCCTTTTTGTTTCTTTTCAGTTTTTGTCCCACAGTAAAATTCCGTCCGACAGTTGATGAAATAACAGCGGTCAAATCCCAACAAAACTAATCCCAAAATGTTTATCGTCGTTCAGCAGATTTCAGTCTGTTTCTAACGTCTGCAGAGTATGGATGTTCACACATTTCTACTTTTCCATAAACGCTGTGATAGAAACACATTCGTCAATAAAATGCAAATAAAAGAAGTCAGGAAGACCTTCCTCTTCCTCCTGTGGGGCGTGTTTTAAAGTGTTGATCTGCTCCGTCCCTGCAGACTTACAGACCGCTGTGATCGCAGGGGGTCGCAGTGCGGCAGGTCAGGGGTCAGATCTGCAGAGGAGATACGAGCAGCTGCAGGAATCCAGACTGAAGTTCAAAACATGATCGGACACACGGACCAGAGGGAAATCTGGTCCAGTGCTGGGGTCCATGGGGGCCACCACAAAACAGCAGGAAACACAAATATAATTTGAAAAAGCAACTTTAGAAAAAGAGTTTTATTTAAAGTCTCATGATATTCAATACTCTGAGTACTTCCTGTCTGTGGCTCATGGGTTCCTACTGAAGACTCTTCAATAAAGAAACAACCCCAAAACTATAAAGACCAGTTCTCTATAAGGGTTTTTTATTTAACATTAGGAAATGGTGCTTATCTGTTGGGGGGACTAGTTTCAGTGGCGGATTAATCCACATTTGGGGTTCTAGAGAACGTGGCAGCAGGACGGTGTGAACAACAGTGAAGACAAGAAGAAGAACCAAATATCACCAGACGTCTACTGTAAAAAGATTTCTTTAAAAGACCAATTGGTAACTGAACCAGCAGCTTCATCATCGCTCACTCTCTCCGTTTCTCTTCTTAGCTTCCTCCGTCAGCGTCCTCTTCACTCTCTTCTCCTCTGCCATCATGTCCATAGAGGCTGCTGACTGCTGGACCTGTAAACCTCTTCTTCTTCTTCTTCTTCTTCTTCTTCTTCTTCTTCTTCTTCTTCTTCTTCTTCCCGTTGGTCCTAAACACCTGTGGTACAAACACTAAAGCCTTATTTCCACCGGGGACGTAAGCACCGCGGTCACCGGAGCTGATCGCTGCCACTCTAATCATTGAAACCATCCCGGGCGCGCCGCTTCACACCAACGTTACGTCATGACCGGTGGCACCAGGTGATCAAAGATCGATCAAAGGGTCTCAACATGAACGACGAGAGACTGATCGTTGAAGTGGAACAACACACAATCATTTATGACACAACAGATGCTTTTTATAATCTCCTCCACGTCGGAGAAGCAAAGTCAGCTGTTTGTTGTTGTTGTTTTCTTTACACACAGTTTATCGAGGGGTCTCGCGTGAACACAGCCGGCTCGCTACGCTGCCGTCACGCGCCCGGTGCTCTGAGCTC
>NC_040033.1:21243388-21259655 GCF_000972845.2 Larimichthys crocea | reverse complement strand
GCTCACAGTCCGGGAGCCAGCTAACAAACGGAGGCCTACCATGAGCTAACAGCAGCTAATCAAGACTGAGCTAACATGAGCTCACAGCAGCTAACAAAGAGCAACCTTTGAGCTAACAGGACTGAGCTAACCATGAGCTAACAGGCAGCTAAACAGACTGAGCTAAACTATGACGCTAACAGCGAGCTAACACAACTGAGCTAACATCAGCTCAACTGCAGTAAACTGAGCTCACACTTGAGCTACATGAGCTAACAGCTAGCTCAAACAAAACTGAGCTAACATGAGCTAACAGCAGCTAACAAGACTGAGTAAACACCTGCTAAGACAGCTAACCAGAGCTACAGCACACAAACTATGAAGCTAACATATGAGCTAACACGCTAACAGACCGGGAGCTAAACAGAGCTACTAAACACTGCAGCTAAACAGCTGACCCTAACAACTGAGCTAACATGAGTAGACAGCAGCTAACACAGACTGAGCTAATTTTTATTCAATCCAGCTTTAAACAGATGATCTAACCAGTAACGACTGATGCTAACAGAGCTCCCCCCACGGCGCTAAACATACACTAATGAGCCTAACATGACGCTAACCCATGCCCACCGACGACCCGCACTAGAACAGACTGAGCTAACATGAGCAACAGCACGTAACAGACTTACGCTAACATGAGACAACAGACATGAGCTAACGATGACGCTAAGCAGTACCGCGTCTAACTATAGCAACGACGAGACATGCTAACAGCAGCTATACACTGAGCTAACATGAGCTAACCGCAGCTACTACAAGACCGAGCTAACATGACTAGCTAATCAAGCGAATGCCTAACAGATGCTACAGCAGCTAACTGAAATGCTAACGAGCAGCTAACCAGACTGAGCGAACACGAGTAAACATGAGCAACACGCAGCTAACGGGACTGGAGCTAACATTGAGCTAAAATGAGGCTAACAGCAGTAACAACGACGGGAGCTAACATCGGAGCTAACAGAGCATAACAGACTGAGCTAACTGAACACAGCAGCTACAAATGCGCTAACATGAGCTAACATGAGCTGAACCGACTGAGCTACATGAAAAGCTACACCGCAGCTAACAGACTGAGCTACATGAGCAACAGCAGCTAAACTAGCACCTATGATCTAAGCATGATGAGCTAACAGCAGCTAAACCGACTGAGCTAAATGGTAACATGAGCTAACCGCAGCTAACAGTGACGAAGCGTAACAATGATGGTACCATGAGTAACACAGCACCGACTGAGCTAAATGAGCAACATTGAGCTAACCGCAGCTCACAACTGAGCTAACATGAGCTAACAGCAGCTAAAAATGAGCTAACATGCGTAACAGACTGAGCTAACATGAGCTAACAGCAGCTAACCAGACTGAGCTAAACATGAGCTAAACAGACTAGCTACATGCGCTAACAGCAGTAACCGCTGACCCGCTCTACCCCCTTTTTTATTTTTTATTTTTATGTAGTTTTATTATTTTTTATTCATTTTTTTTTTTTTTTGTTTTTTGACTGAGCACACTGAGCTTAATCATCAGCCTAACCCAAACCTCCCCCCCGCCGACCCCCGGCTAACATGAGCTAACAGCAAGCTAACAGGGACTGAGCTAACATGAGCTAAAACAGCAGCCACAAACTGAGCTAACAATGAGCTTAATCCAGCAGCTAAAGGACCTTGACGCTCTATTTCCTGAGCTACCCACCAGCCACTGCCTTTTCTACCCCCCCCCACCTCGCCCGCATTGATTTGCTTCATGAGGTAACATGCTTATCTGTCTATACAGCAGCTAATTACTTTAGACCCTGACGCATATAAACATGAGCTTTTATATCACCCCCTCTCGATGGCTAATACATGCAGCTACTACCCAGATCCTGCACGCTAAACTTCACTTGAGGCTAACAGCAGCTAACCAACACTGAGCTAACACGAGCCTCAACCCCCTGAGCCACCTCAAACAGCCACCATGAGCTAACTATGACCACTAACCGCAGTCTAAACAGACTGAGCAACAGAGCTACCCCACCGACTGAGCTATACATGAGCTACCCAGCAGTCCCCTACCCCCCAACCCCCCACCAACAGACTGATTTAACAACGAAAACAGCCCCCAAACTGAGCTACCCCATGACCGCTAACACCCGTACGCCTAAACAAACTGAGCTAACAAGCACACAGCTTAACAGACGAGCTAACATGAGCTAACAGCCCAACCTGTACTAACATGACTTCGTCAGCTAACGGACTAGAACCTAAACAGAGCTAACAGACGAGAGCGAAACATGAGTAACATGATCGCTAATCAGCAGCTAACAGACTGAGCTTAACATAGCAAAAACGAGCTAACGCAGCTAAAACTGAGGGCTAACATCCCCGCAAGCTAACATGAGCTAACAGCAGCTAACAGACGGAGCTAACATGAGCTAACAGCAGCTAACAAACTGAGCTAACATGAGCTAACTGAGCTAACCAGACTGAGCTAACATGATCTACACAGCAGCTAACAGCTTAGCTAACATAAGCTAACAGCAGCTAACAGACTGAGCTAACTGAGCTACAGCTAACAGACTGAGTAACAGCAGCTAACGACTGGCTAACATAGGCACATGATGACTAACGCAGCTAACAACTGAGGCTACATGAGCTAACATGAGCTAACAGCAGCTAACAGACTGAGCTAACATGAGCTAACATGAGCTAACAGCAGCTAACAGACTGTAGCTAACATGAGCTAACAGCAGCTACATTTGGCAGCAGTTTACGTCTCTGTTTAATGTCTGTATTCCATGTTTCCTCATAGGACTTCTGCTGTAGATCAGATAAAGTTCATAAAGACATACTTCTTCCCATCACCAACATGGACACAACGCTACAAAGTCTTATCTTCAAAATAATGATGATGTCTTCCTTCCACCTCGGTCTGTTAACGGACTGTTTTTGTACAATAACTGAGGCGAGCAGGTGAATGTGTGAGAGATGAGGATGATGCCCACCCTCCCCCCGATGACCCCTCCGTTCCCCCCATGATCGCCCTATCCGATGTGATGATGATGACACCCAGCCCAGCCCCATATAACCCCCTATCTGATCAGTCCAGAGCCGACCCCGCCCCTCGCTCTGTCTCCTCAGTGATCACTGACCCCCACCTCTAACTTGAACTTCCACACTCGTCACATCGCTGCACCCACAACCGCGCGCTCCCAGCCTTTCAACCCTCCAATTCCCACCCGCACGCTCGTCGTAAGTTTGACTTATGAGTCTGGACGTCTTGTGAATATTTCATGCTCTCCATCAGTGAAACTTGCCCGATCTCCCCTCCCCCGAGCCCAGCGACGACGAGCATCGCAACCCGGCACGTCCCTCCCCACACACCCCACCATATCTACCATCAGAAGCCGAAGTGAAGCCGACACAGGGACGTAACATAATTTTTTTTCTTCATTTTTAATGTTTTTTTAGCTCCCCATCACATCTCCAACCTCTTTTATCGCCTTCTTCATCTTCCCCTCGGACTGCTCCCATGAAGCCCCTTTTCTCCCGCCCTCCCGGGGCCCTCGTTTAATCACAAAATCACGACACTTTACTCATTTTTATCTTCTGTATGTTTTTTCGAATTACACTCATCAGCTTATCCCTGCCTGCCTACCCAAAACTAAAGCTGTCAGTAGGAAGTGTCCCAGACTGTCTAACTGGACGTAGTCTCCGAGACGTTCCCCGCAGACTGTTTAAAAACCTGGCCGTAGTTCCGTGACGTCCCCGCCGACTGTCTGACCACCTGGCCTTGGTCTCCGTGAACGTCCCCGCAGACTGTCTAAATAAAAACCTGGACGTGTCTCCGTGACTTCCCGCCAGACTGTCTAAAACTGGACAAGTCTCTGAGACGTCCCCGCAGACGTCTAAAAACCTGCGTAGTCTCCTTGCCGTCCCCGCAGACTGTCTAAAACCTGGACGTTATTCTCTGTGACGTCCCGCAGACGGGACTTAACACCTGGACGTGGTCTCCGTGACGTCCCGCAGACATGTCGAAACCTGGACGTGGTCTCCTTGACGTCCCCGCCGACTGTCTAAAACCTGGCCGTAGTCTCGTGACTCCCTGCAGACTGACTAAAAACCTGGACGTGCGTCTCCGTGACGTCCCCGCCAGGATGTCTAAAACCTGGACATAGTCCTGAGACGTCCCCGCAGACTGACTAAAAAACCTGGACGGGGTCTCCGTGAGTCCCCGCAGACTGTCTAAAATGGACATAGTCTCTGAAGACGTCCGCAGGCTGTCTACAACCGGACGAGTCTCCGTGACGTCTCCGCGACTGTCTACCAAACCTGGACATCGTCTCTGAGACGTCCACGCAGACTGTCTTAAACCCCCCCCCCCCAAACCTTCCCGGACCCCCCCGCTCAGTGTATCCTCCCGGCACCGCCCTCCCCCCGCAGCACTGCCGCTAAAAACCGGACGTAGTCTCTGTGACGTCCCCGCAGACTGACTAAAACCTGGATCTTGGTATCCGTGAGTCCCGCAGACTGTCTAAAACCTGGACATAGTCTCTGAGACGTCCCCGCAGACTTGTCTAAAACCTGGCTACGTAGTCTCCGTGACGGTCCCCCGCAGACTGTCTAAAACCTTGTTGACGTAGTTCTCTGTGACGTCCCCTTGCCTTAGAACTTACTCTCTAAAACCTTCGCTGACTTGGTTCTCCTTGTGACTTCCCCCGCAGACTGTCTTAAACCGGACGTAGGTCTCTGTGACGTCCCGCAAGACTGACTAAAAAACTGGACGTAGTCTCCGTGACGTCCCCGCAGACTGTCTAAACTGGACGTGGTTCTGTGGACGTCCCCGGCAGACTGGACTAAACCCTGGACGTTGTCTCCGTTGACGGTCCCCGGCAGCTGTCTACAAACCTGACGTAGTCTCCTGACGTCCCCACAGATCCGTCATAAACCCTGGCCACCACGCTACGTCTCCTTCGTGAAAGTACCCCCGCAGACCCCCACCTGTATACCCCCACCCCCCCCCCCCCCCCCCCCCCCCCCCCCCCACACCTGGATGTCGTCTCCGTGGCGTCCCTGCAGACGATAAAACCGGTACTTTGTCTCCGTGACGTCCCCGCAGCTGTCTAAAACCTGGACGTAGGGTCTCCGTGAGTCCCCCCCAGACTGGTCTAAAACCTGGACGTAGCTCGTGACGTCGGGGTTCCGCAGACTGTCTAAAAACCTGGACGTAGTCTCAGTGCCGTCCCCGCAGGACTGTCTAAAATCCTGGACGTAGTCTCTTGACTTCCCTGCAGCTGTCTAAACCCCACACACCCCCCCACCCCCCTCGCGACCCCGTCACCCCGTCTCGTGACGCCCCGCAGGACTGTTCTAAAACGGACGTAGTCTCCGTGACGTCCCCGCAGACTGTCTCAAACCTGGCGTAGTCTCTGTTGCCGTCCCCGCAGACTGACAAAAACCCTGCCGTTGTCTCCGTGACGTCCCCGCAGACTGTTAAAACCTGGACGTAGTCTCCGTGACGGTCCCCCACAGGACTGCTAAAACTTGGCACGTGAGTCTGTGATCCACACGACTGTCTAAAAACCTGGATGTAGTCTCCGAGTGAGTCCCCTGCAGACTTGTTAAAAACCTGGACGTTGTCTCGTCGGGTGACGTCCCCGCAGAACTGTCTACACCTGGGACGTAGTCTCCCGTGACGTCTCCCCCCAGTACTGTCTAAATAAACCTGGGACCGTGAGTTCTCCCCGTGAGTCCCCAGCAGGGACTGTCTTAAAAATAAACCTGGACTAGTCTTCATGAGACGTCCCGCCAGACTGTCTACACCAACTGGACGTAGTCTCCTGTGACGTTCCCCTGCAGAACTGTCTAAAAAACCTGGAACGTTGTCTCTGTGACGTGCCCCCGCAGACTGCTAAAACCTGGACGTGAGTTCCTGTGACGTCTCCGCCGCAGACTGTCTAAAACCCTGGGAACTGAGCTCTCAGTGACTTGCCCCGCGACGCTTCTTAAAGTCTAAAACCTGGACGTAGTCTCTGTGACGTCCCTGCAGACTGTAACAAAAACCTGGGAACGTGTCTCCGTGACGGTCCGCGGACCAGCTGTGCCTAAAAACCTGGACAGTAGTCTCTCCGAGACGTTCCCGCAGATGGACGTCAAAAACCTGGACGTTGAGTCTCAGTGACGTCCCCCGGCCAGGACTGTCTTAAAAACCTGGGACATTATCGTCTCTGAGTTCGTCCCCGCCGGACTTTCTAAAACCGGACGTAGTCTCAGTGACGTTTCCCGCAGACTGTCTAAAAACCTGGACAGTAGTCTCTGAGCCGTCCCCTGCAGGACTGTCTTAAACAAAAACCTGGACGTAGTCCAGTGACGTCCCCCGCAGAACTGGTCTAAAACCACCCACTGGGACGTACTCTCTCGTGAAACCGGTCCCCCGCACAGGAACTGACCTTAAAACCTGGACGTGGTTCTCGTGACTTTGTGCCCCCGCAAGGACTGTCTAAAACCTGGGGACATAGTCTCTTTGAGACGGTCCCGGCCAGGACTGTCTAAAAACCTGGGGACGTATTTTCTCCGTGACGTTCCCCGCAGGTCTGCTAAAACCCTGGACGTGTCTCTGTGACGTCCCCCGCAGGGAACTGATAAAACCTGGCGGTTGGTCTCCGTGACGTCCCCGCAGACTGTTCTAAAACCCTTGGACGTTAGCTCTGTGACGTTCCTGCAGGACTGGACTAAAACCCTGGGACGTAGTCTCGTGACGGTCCCCGCACAGACTGTTTACTAAAACCTGTACGCTAGTCTTCTGTGACGTCCCGGCTCAGGACTGGGACTAAAAAGCACCTGGGACGGTTTGTCTCCCGTGACGGTTCCCGCAGACTGTTACAACAACCTGGACGTGGTCTCCGTGACGTTCCCCAAGACTGTCTAAAACCTGGGACGTAGTCTCTGTTGGACGGTCCCCGCAGACTGTTAAACCTGATGTCGTTCTCCGTGACGTACCTGTCACGACTGACTAAACACCTTGGGACTTGTCTCCGCTGACGTCCCCGCGACTGTCTAAAACCTGACGTAGTCTCCGTGACGTCCCCCCCGACTTCTAAAACCTGGACGTATCTCCGTACGTCCCGGCCGACTGTCTAAACCCTGGACTTAGTTCAGTTGACGTCCCCCAGACTGTCTAAAACCTGGACGAGTCTCTGTGACGTCCTGCAGACTTTCTAACCCTGGACGTAGTCCAGTGACGTCCCCGCAGACTGTCTAAAACCTGGACGTCGCTCTGTGACGTCCCTGCCGACTGTCTAAAACCTGGACGTAGCTCCGTGACGTCCCCGCAGACTGTCTAAAATAACCGACGTAGTCTCCGCGGACGTCCCCGCAGAGATTTGTATCGATGAGATGAACCATGTTGCGTGATCATAAATCCAGCACAGATCCACCGGTAAAGAAATGAAACTTAAATGCCGTAACGGTCGAACCTTTGTGTGTTTTCATATGAGAAAACTTTTCATCCTTCATTTTCCTGTTTACGTTCAGATGAAAAGCTGCTCTGACCTTCCCTCTAATGAACTGGACGATCGCGTTCAGTTTGCTCTCTCTTCACATGCATCAATGATAAAGTGTCACAATCATTTCATCACGCCCGGCTCTGATGAACAAACCGCCTACAAAGGGACGCTTTAAAATGGATAATGCTGCGCATAGCACTCCCCCCTGAATATTTCCTTTCTTTTTAACTGGATTGCATTTTAATTTTAAGACTACACCGCATTCATTTGCATTTTCTGCAAACTCCTCCGGCTCAGAGAAGTGCTGTACGTTCCAGTGAAAGGACATTTAAAGAAAATTTGTCACCGTCAGACGCAGTTGCAGATTACAACCAGGAAGAAGTGTGATGCTTCAGACGCAGACGTGCAGGCTGCTGGAGGTCAACTTAAATCTCCCTTGACGTCAAACTTGATGTCCCATCTGTCTTCTGTCCTGCAGTCACTAAGTCACACTTGGCTCCTCATCAACGACTGTCCTACCACCAGGCTCACCCCGGTAGGAGGAACAAACCAGCTGAAAACAACGCCTGGTATACATTCCCACCGAGGAATTTCCCCCACCCGCAGCCCCCAGTCAGCACTGAAGAAACCTAGCTGGACATAAAAGCTCCCCAGTTGGCGCAGAGTTAATACCCCCCCCTTTCAACAGAAAGATGACCTGACAAAGCCCTAAACAAACCTCTAGGTTCTTAAAAAAGACATTTCTTTAAACGTTCTTTTGGATATTGTAACACCACAACAAGTTTACCCGAACGCTCCCAGACCCCATCAGACCAATCCTCATTTTCTGTTAGACCCTGTAACTCCGGTCTTTTACCAGTCACTCTCTCTTCTCCTCCAACGAGTCAAGTTTATCAAATCATGGACCTGTCCAGCTGGACCGAGCCCGTCTGGGTCGACTGGTCTGTGCCAGCCGCAGGAGGTCAGAAGACCCGTGACCAAACAATAAGGAAAGAAGCGCAGTCGTCTATAACATGAATTTATATCTATGTTTGACATCATGAAGACTCCATTCAAAATTACTTACTGTCCCACTCGTGCCATTCATAGCTGTAAACAATGAAGCACACATTAATTTTCCTTGTATATCATATTTGACATTATATTTATGAGTTTGTGTGTGGAGTGGTTACGTTTGGATCCTTATGATTTATGTATAAATGATTTGGACTGTAAAAAAATAACATGTCAGGCTTTCATGTTGAACTTGTTTTAAGCATACATTTGCATTTTACAGTGTAGTGGTGTTGTATGATTGTGTGAAATTCTTCGAATGACCAGCCCCAATAATTTTGATCATTCATGTCTTACCGTTATTTACAGTCCATTCTTCATCATTTCATCTCTCGTGTTCTGAACCGCTCAGGCAAACCGGACTGGATGGTGCCGCTGTGTTCTGCTCGACTAGACACTGAATATATGGCTTCAATCTGGAAACACATATCAGGAAAGATGATGCGCTCCGTTGGTCCCACAAAACCCTGGACAGTACTTCTCTACATTTCCTGAACAATATCAGTAATTTTGATTTTGTCATAAAAAATGTTCCTTTCCCTCGATGTTTTAAACTGTTAAAATAATACATTTTTATTCAACTCTTCATCATATCATTTGACTTATGTTTCTATTAAATTATGAATTATTTGGTTAGATTATGGACCAAGAATTAATCACACAAAAAACAAACATAACAACAAAATAAACCAATTTGATATTGATTGAAGACAAATTTGTATAAAATAAGTAATATTGTAAATAAATCCCAGACTGAATCTTGCCAGTACTAGATGAAATTCTTCCAGTCAGTGGCCATTTTGCATTCAGATTTCCGCTGTGGACTCTACCATGGTGCTAGCCTCTTGTTTAATTGTCTTCTTTTTCAGAGGTGACCAATAGAGTCTAGGAGTTGTCCGTAATGAGCCTGTAATACTATCACAACAGATGGTCTATTTGCTGGGTGGCTCAACCCAGGAAAGCCGGCCAAGTCCTTGTTACGTTTAGACCGGGATTGGATTTCAATGCTGAAGTGAATCACTTCCTAAATTTGCTCCAAGAACTATCAGATAAACATTGCGTAGAAGTTCTACACAAAGGCATGCTGGTGAAATTTTGGTAATACAGTCTTGAGATTTGCCCGATTAAGATCTCCTGCTATAATGTGTGCGCCATCTGGATAGGCACGCTGGTGATTGTTTATGGCTTCCAGCAGTATTGAGAGAGCAGTTTTAACATTAGCGTCCGGAGGAATGAGCTAATGGGAACATGGCTAACAGCAGCTAACAGACTGAGCTAACATGAGCTAACAGCAGCTAACAGACTGAGCTAACATGAGCTAACAGCAGCTACATTTGGCAGCAGTTTACGTCTCTGTTTATGTCTGATTCCATGTTTCCTCATTAGACATTCTGCTGTAGATCAGATAAAGTTCATAAAGACATACTTCTCCCATCAACATGA
Source organism: Larimichthys crocea (assembly GCF_000972845.2). Taxonomy (NCBI): domain Eukaryota; kingdom Metazoa; phylum Chordata; class Actinopteri; family Sciaenidae; genus Larimichthys; species Larimichthys crocea. Next base: position 21,249,641 of record NC_040033.1, on the reverse strand, counting down.
CACAAACCTACAAAGTCTTCAAATAAATGTGATGTTCTTTCCACCTCTGTCTGTTAACGGACGTGTTTTTGTACAATAACTGAGCGAGCAGGTGATGATGATGATGATGATGATGATGATGATGATGAAGATGATGATGATGATGATGATGATGATGATGAAGATGATGATGATGATGACGATGATGATGAAGATGAAGCCCAGCTGATAAATGATCAGTCAGAGCCGAGCGTCTCCTCAGTGATCAGACCAAACTGAAGCTTCACACTCGTCATCGGACAAACGGCTCAGTTCAATAATTCAGAGCTCGTCTGTAAGTTTGAATTATTGAGTCTGGACGCTGTGAATATTTCTGCTCTCATCAGGAACCTTTGTGTTCTTCGAGAGGAGACGAGAGGAACTGAGTTTCCAAACAATATCAATAGAAGACGAAGTGAAGCCGACACAGGAAGTACCAAAAACTGTAGCTCCCCAAACGTCCACTAGAGACTGGCTCCAGAAGTGTTGGGTCGTTTAATTCAAAACATCAGAATTTATAATCTCTGATGTTTCGAATTAATATCATGTATGTCTGTAAAAACTAAAGCTGTCAGTAGGAAGTGTCACAGACTGTCTAAAACCTGGACGTAGTCTCCGAGACGTCCCCGCAGAGATTTGTATCGATGAGATGAAACCATGTTGCTGTGATCATAAATCCAGCACAGGATCCACCGGTAACAGAATGAAACTTAAATGCCGTAAAAGTGTCGAAATTGTTGTTTAATATGAGAAAACTTCATCCTTCATTTTCCTGTTTACGTTCAGATGAAAAGCTGCTCTGACATTCCTCTAATGAAACTGAAGCATCTGCGTTCAGTTTGCTCTCATCTTCACATGAATCACTAATAAAGTGTCACAATCATTTCATCACGCCCGGCTCTGATGAAACAGACTACAAAGGGAAGCTTTAAAATGATAATGCTGTGCATTAGCACTCACTGAATATTTCCTTTCTTTTTAACTGGATGCATTTTAATAAGACACACCGCATTCATTTGCATTTTCTGCAAACTCCTCCGGCTCAGAGAAGTGCTGGACGTTCCAGTGAAGACATTTAAAGAAATTTGTCACCGTCAGACGCAGTTGCAGATTAACAACCAGGAAGAAGTGTGGATGCTTCAGACGCAGACGTGCAGGCTGCTGGAGGTCAACTTAAAGTCTCCATGACGTCAAACTTGATGTCCATCTGTCTTCTGTCCTGCAAGTCACAAGTCACACTTGGCCTCATCAACGACTGTCATACACACCAGGCCTCAGGTAAGGAGGAACAAACCGAGCTGAAACAACAGCCTGGTTAACATTCCCACCGAGGATTTCCCCAGCAGCCAGTCAGAACTGAAGAAACCTCTTGGAATAAAAGTCCAGTTGGCGCAGAGTTAACCCCTTTCAAAGAAAGATGACCTGGACAAAGCTCTACAAACCTCTAGGTTCTTTAAAAAAGACATTTTCTTTAAAGTTCTTTTTGGATATGTAACACAAAAGTTTAGAACGTCTCCAGAATCAAACCAATCCTCATTTTCTCTAGACTGTAACTCAGTCTTTTACCAAGTCTCTCTCTCTCTCGCCTCCAACGAGTCAAGTTTATCAAATCATGTGACCTGTCCCAGCTTGGACGGAGCCCGTCGGGGTCGACTGGTACTGTGCCAGCAGCAGGAGGTCAGAAGACGTGACCAAACAATAAGAAAGAAGCTGCAGTCGTCTATAACATGAATTTATATCTTTGTTTGACATCATGGCGACTCATTCAAAATACTTACTGTACCACTGTGCCTACATCAGGTGTAAACAATGACAGCACACATTAATTTTCATTTGTATATCATATTTGACATTATATTATGCTGTTTGTGTGTGGAGCGCTACGTTTGGATCCTTTATGATTTATGTATGAAATGATTTGGACTGTAAAAAAACATTGTCAGGTTTCATGTTGAACTTGTTTTAGCATACATTTGCACTTTTACAGTGTAGTGGGTGGTTGTATGATTGTGTGAAATTCTTCTGAAGGACAGCCCAATAATTCTGATCATTCATGTATTACAGTTTATTACAGTCATCTTCATCATTTCATCTCTCTGTGTTCTGAACCGCTCAGCAAACACGGACTGGATGGTGACGCTGTGGTTCTGATCCGACTCAGAAAACTGAATATATGGCTCAGATCTGGAACACATATCAGGAAAAGATGATGACGCTCAGGTTTGGTCCAAAACCCTGAAAGTACTTCTCAACATTTCTCTGAACAATATCAGTAATTTGATTTTGTCATAAAAATGTTCCCATAATGTTTTTAACTGTAAAAATACATTTTTATTCATCTCTTCATCATATCTATGACATATGTTTGCATTAATATTCAGATTATTTGGTTACTTATGGAAAGAATTCATCACAAAAAACAGAAACATAAAAAAAAAACAATTTAATACTGATTGAAGCAAATTTGTATAAAATAAGTAAAATTGTAAAAATAAGGATTCCAGAAAGTGAGAAACATTGTTATTGTAAAAATGAGAATTCATATAAAATATAAGAAAAATTGTAAATTGTAAAAATAAACAGACTGATTATCTTTCCAGACTAGATGAGATTCTTCCAGTTTAGTGGCACGCCATTTGCGTTCAGATTTACGTGCCTCTTGCTTTAATTTACGAGTCTGCTGGCTATACCATGGTGCTAGCCTTCTTTGTTTAATTATCTTCTTTTTCAGAGGTGCAATAGAGTCTAGAGTTGTCCGTAATGAGCCTGTAATACTATCAACAAGATGGTCTATTTGTGGGTGGCTAAAGGAAGCAGACAAGTCCTCTGTTACAGTTAGACATGGCATTGAATTACAGGGACAGACGACAACAGACAGCACATCTTTGGTTAGACAGACAGGACAGCCGACAGACAGGCAGACAGGGGGGGGGGGGGGGCAGACAGACCGGGACAGACAGAAGACAGACAGACAGGACAGGAACAAGGCAGGGCAGGCAGGCAGGGAAACAGACAGACAGACAGACAGGAAGCAGGCAGGAGACAGCCAAGACAGGACATACAGGCAGACATGAAGACAGAAAAACGACAGGCAGACCGACAGCAGGCAGAGACAGACAGGCACGACAGACCAGACAGAAGGACAGACAGGACAAGCTTTGGTGAACAGACAGACCGCACCAGACAGAAGACAGACAGGACACGACAGACACAGACGAGACAGAACAGGCAGACAGACAGACAGACAGACAGACGACAGAGACAGCAGGCAGGACCGCAGGCAGGAGACAGGGGCAGCAGACAGACAGGACGACAGAAGACAGACAGACAGACAGACGAAAGCAGACAGACCGAGACAGACAGACAGCTTTGGTTGACAGACACAGACAGTGAATGAGAGTGAGCGAGCGTCGGCCTCGATAAAGTTGTTAATCAGAGAAATAAAAAGCTCTCTCCTGATTGGTCCACAGAGGTTACGTTCAACACAAACAGACAAACTCCCAGAAGCCACCTTTTCCCTGCAGCGCCTCCTCCTGTCTGAACGCTGCGTTACTTTCTTGTTGCTGCCACAAGGAATTGTGGGACGGCATTGTCTCCTTTCCTTTGGTAAAGGATGGTCCAGTGTCTCCTCTGCTAAAGGAGACAAGAAAGGAAGCAGTGAAGCTCTTTTCCTTCTTCAGAGAATTCAAACAGCTCTTATCATGGCTGACACTTAAATCCTTCTGGCTCATTTCACTCAGTGAGGAACCTTCCTGAACACAAAGACTATTGGACCGGAGCCTTTGACTTTGGGTCTTTCTAAATTGAGTTCCCTGCAAATGTTGAAAGTGAAACCTGATTAGATTCAATAAAGGATTCAAAAGGAATCAGATGGTGGATTTGGACTGAATCAGATGAATCAAATCCCAACCCTCCATGTGAACAGAAACACCAAACTGTGTCTGAGAGTGATGTAATGTCCATGTTTGCATGCTGAAAGAGGATGTGCTGGTCTGACCCCCTCCTTTTCAGGGTGGAGCCTGCTGGAGTCCGATGGTGCAGACCAGGTCTGAGGAAGTGTAAGTGTTTTTTAATTTGATTCATGGAAAACAAACCATCTTCAAACTGTGACATCACTCCTTCAAATCTCTGATGTCATCATCCATAAATGAACAGATGATAGATTAATAACTGTCTTGTTCTCTCCATCAGATTCCTGTGAACTCACAGTCGACCACAAACACAGTACACAGAAGATCAAAAACTGTCTGACAACAACAGGAAGATGACATGTTGAAGGAGGATCAGTCATATCCTGATCATCCAGACAGATTTAACTGGTTGGCCTCAGATGCTGTGTAGAACTGGTCTGACTGGTCGCTGTTACGGGGAGGTCGAGTGGAGCGGAAGAGTTTATATATCAGTGAGTTACAGAAGAATCAGAAGGAAAGGACAGTGATGACAGTTTGTTGGAAGGATGATCATTCCTGGAGTAAGCTGCATATTGAGTGTTACTTGTCGTCAATAAAGAACATCCTTCTCTCTCTCTCCTCCTCCTTCCTCGGTCTCTCACAGAGTAGCAGTGTATGTGGACTGTCCTGCTGGCTCTCTTCCTTCTACAGAGTCTCCTCTGACACACTGATCCACCTCCACAACTTCAAACACCACATTCACTGAACCTCTTTATCCTGGTTTAGGTTCTTGTTCTGGTTTTTCAGTGTCTCTGTGTGGTCTGTAGGACGGAGAGTCTCCTCCTGTGAGACAAACATTGTCTTGCTGAACAGATCAGTTGAGTGTGTCCAGGATCACACAGCTGATGTTTTTCTGTTCCCACACCATGTGTCCCTGGTTAGTTTCTGGTGGGCCCTTTGCTGCATGTCATACCCCTCTCTCTACCCCCATGTTTCCTGTCTGCGTCTCCTACGTGTCCGTAAGAAAATGTCAATACGCCAAATTACACAACCACATGCCTCGAACACCCACACAGAACCACAACCCCATTCTAAAGTGTCCATGAGCTGTGCAGCTCTTTGCTTTAAGAACCATAACGTCACTGAGGAGAAAACCGTTAGTCTCAATATTCAGGAACAAAGCCAGCGCAGCACTGTCCGACTGCATCATCACTTCCTTTTTAAAAGAGCTTTGTATCTCTTGGAGATGTTTGGCTTTGTCTTGTCTTCCCGATAGAACTGCTAGTTTGTCAACTTGCAGATGACGCCGGCCGATGATGTCTTTGTAACGGAGTGATGCTGTCCTAGTTTCTTTTTTAAATGTCATTTTTCTCTTTTCTCATTTCCAAGTTTGGACATGTGAACTTTGTGTGCTGTTTGTTTTAGGATTCTTTCTTTCTGCGATCAGCTGTTCAAGAAAAGGAGGATAAAACAAGTGTTGCTCTTTTTTGTAACTTTTCTTTCTTTTCTTTGTGACTGCAGTGTTATCTTTGGACCAGTCTGATGTTAACAGGTTAGACAGTCTTCACTGTGTCCACATGAAATGAAACCAGCATTCATCAGCACCAGTCACTTGGGTCTGACCCGTGTGACCAGTCTATGATGACAAACCCTGAAGTTTGAATGCTCTGATTCTTGCTACTGATAGTTTGATTTCTGTTTTTCAAACGTGTCATGTGATCAAATCCTTAGCACTGGGTGTTTTTGGTGTCTTCTCCTTGTATTGTTTGTCCTCTCATGTAATGTTAATTGGACCTAATTAAAACCAGTCTCTGATTGAATTCTCTTTTTGTTCTTGTTTCATTCATTCTAATATTTTGTCCTTCAAAATAAACTTCTTTTATTTCATTTATTTATTTTAGAGACAAAGAAGTGTATTTTCAAATAAAACAATCAATCAGAATAATCTGATAAGAACACAGAGGCCTCCGAACACGTTCTCTCCCTGCCTGATCCTCATCATTGACCTTTGACTTCAGCAAGTTTCCACAACACTATTTGACAAAGTTTTCACTTAACGAAGTCTCAGAAACAATCTAACACGGGACTCACAGGAGGCGGAACGGCAGCGGAACTGTACTTTGCCCGGCGGCAACGCACACCGGACGCGGATCAAGCCGGCGGAACGGCACGGAGCGAGCCCTGCCGTATTCACGCGAGAACACGAGATCACGCGACAATCCTGGGACATACCCAGACCCCGCGATAAAACAGTGTATAAAGAAAACCAACAACACCAAACAGCTGACCTTTGCTTCTCCGACGTGGAGGAGATTATAAAAAGCATCTGTTGTGTTCATAAATGA
>NC_040033.1:21188719-21243378 GCF_000972845.2 Larimichthys crocea | reverse complement strand
CGCCGTCACACCCTCAAAACTCAGTCCAAGTCTAAAACAAAGGCCATGAGAGTGACGTTCCAAAACCAGTCGAACCTTGGCAGAAAGCAGGTTGCAGTGTCAGAGAAATCACTGATCACATTGATGTTGTAGTTCTACTACTGTCCACTAGGTGTTGCTATCTATACCATGTAATGAACTACAGATCAGCACTGAAAAGAGGAGTGAATCAGCAGGTGTATCAACAAGGGGCGGAGAAAACCCTGACAACTGAAGACAAAATGCATTCTGGGGATTCGGGCGCGAAGACAAAATGAAGCTCTGTGTCTTTAAATCTTTCATATTTATCTTTAACAAAATGTGAGACCCGGAAAGCAGAAGCTGCAGTCTTACTCTGCGCCTCCATTAGAGCAGGCTGCCACCCAGTCCTTTAGTTATAGAGGACTGTGTCTGTCCCCGTCCACCCAGTCCTTTTACGTATAGAGACGGTCCGTCCCCGTCCACCCAGTCATTTCGTATAGAGACTTGCTGTTGTCCCCGCACCCCGTCCTTTAGTTATAGAGACTGTGTCTGTCCCCGTCACCTACATTATTTTAATAGTATAAAACAAACAGAAAGAGGAGTTCATCATAAAAACCTAAGAAACAATTAAAATCAAACATTCTCAACAGTCCAAGATAAGAGAATTTAAATGTGGACTCCTGAATATCAGGTCTTTGTCATCTAAAAGCTGTCTTAGTCAATGAATTAATATCTGATATGATATTGATTTGTTTTGCCTCATGAACCTGGCTGCAGGAGCCTGAATATGTGCTAACTGAATCCACTCCTCCGAGTCATTATAATACTTCCTGTTCCTCGAAGTACTTGGTCGAGGTGGTGGAGTTGGAGCCATATTTGACTCAAGTTATAATAAATCTAACACCTAAAACTAAATTATAATATTTGAAGCCGTGTTCTTAGCCTCACCACCAACCGGAAAAATCGCAGCCAATTTAATTTGTTACAGTATATCGAAGCTCCAGGTCCTTATTCTGAATTTTTATCTGAATTGCAGAATTTGCTCAGGCTTGATCCTAAAAACAGATAAAGTAATTTTATTGTAGTGATTTTTAATTCATTTGGACATACCAACAATGATAGTCTTAGTACTGTGTTTATCTCTCTATTAGACTCAATTGGCTTTTGTCAAAGTGTAAATAAAACCGACTCATTGTCTTAACCCACACTCTTGATCTTCGTTTCATATGGCCATTGAAATGATAATTATAATAGTCTTTTCACAGAATCCTCTTCTGCTGACCATTTTTTAATAACTTTGAGTTATACTCCCGGACTATAGCCTTTGTGTCGAGTCTCAGCAGATGTTATCTGATAGTGCTGTAGCCCAAATTTAAGGAAGTGATTCCTTCAGCATGAATTCAATGCCCCTGTCTACCTGTAACAGAGGGACTTGTCTGCTTCCTTTAGCCCCTCACAAATAGGACCAATTTGTTGATAGTATTACAGGTCTCATTACGGGACAACTCTAGACTCTATTGCCCACCTCTGAAAGAGAAGATTATAAACACAGAAGGCTAGCACCATGGTATATCCCAGCAGACTCGTAAATTAAAGCAAGAGGCACGAAATCTGAACGCAAATGGCACTAAAACTGGAGAATCTCATCTAGTCTGGAAAGATCATCAGTCCGTTTATTTTTACAATTTACAATTTTTCTTCTATTTCTATGAATCTATTTTTACAAAACAATGTTTCTCACTTTCTGGAATCCTTATTTTTTTACAATTTTACTTATTTATACAAACTTTGCTTCAATCCGTATAAATTGTTTTTTTTTATGTTTCTGTTTTTTGCTTGAATCTTTCCATAAGTAACCAAATAATCTGACTATTAATGCAAAACCTATGTCATAGATATGATGAAGAGATGAATATAAAATGTATTTTTACAGTTAAAAACATTATGGGAACATTTATGACAAAAATCAAATACTGCTATTGTTCAAGAAATGTTGAGAAGAAGAAAAAAATTACTTTCCGGGTTTTGGACCAAACCTGAGCGTCATCATCTTGTTCCTGATATGTGTTCCACGATCTGAGCTCTATATATTCAGTTTCTAGTCGGATCAGAACCCCAGCGTTCACCCATCCAGTCCGTGTTTGCTGAGCGGTCAGAACAACAGAGAGATGAAATGATGAAGCTGACTGTAATAAACTGTAATACATGAATGTCAGAATTTTGGGCTGTCATCAGAAGAATTTCACACAACATACAACCACCCACACACTGTAAAAGTGCCAATGTATGCTTAAAACACGTTCAACATGAAACCCTGACAAGGTTTTTTACCGTCAAATCATTTCATTACATAAATCCTAACGGATCAAATGTAGCGCTCCACCCACAAAACATCATAATATAATGTTCAAATATGATATAAAATAATGTGTGCTTGTCATTGTTTACAGGCTGATTGAGGCACAGTGGCTACAGTAAGTATTTTGATGAGTCGCCATTATGTCAATACAAAGATATAAATTCCATGTTATTAGACGACTGCGCTTCTTTCTTATCTGTTTGGTCACGTCTCCGACCTCATGCTGCTGGCACATTACCAGATCGACCCGACGGCTCCGTCCAGGGAACAGGTCACATGATTTGATAAACTGACTCGTGGAGGCGAGAGACTTGGTAAAAGATGTGATTTACCGTCTACAGACAAAGAGGATTGGTTGATTCTGAGACGTTCTAAACTTTGTGTTGCATATCCAAAAAGAACCTTTAAAGAAAAGTTTTTTTTAAAGAACCTAGAGGTTTTTGGAGCTTGTCCAGGTCATCTTTCTTTGAAAGGGGTGTTAACTCTGCGCCAACTGACTTTATTCCAAGAGTTTCTCCAGTTCTGACTGGCTGCTGGGGACATCCTCGGTGGGAATGTTAAACCGGCCGTTGTTCAGTCGGTTTGTTCCCCTTTACCTGAGGCCTGGTGTGTAGCCAGTCGTTTGCATTTAGGCCAAGTGTGACTTGTGACTTTGACAGGGACAGAAGGACAGATGGACATCAAGTTTGACGTCATGGAGACTTTTAAGTTGACCTCCATGCAGGCCTGCACGTCTGCGTCTGAAGCATTCCACACTTCTTCCTGGTTGTTAACTGCAACTGCGTCTGACGGTGACAAATTTCTTTAAATGTCTTCACCTGGAACGCAGCACTTCTCTGAGCCGGAGGGAGTTGCAGAAAATGCAAATGATTGCGGTGTGTCTATTAAAATGCATCCAGTTAAAAAGAAAGGAAATATTCAGTGAGGCATAATGCACAGCATTATCATTTTAGCTTCCCTTTGTAGTCTGTTTCATCAGAGCCGTGGCGTGATGAAAGATTGTGCCCACTTTATTAGTGATTCATGTGAAGATGAGCGCAAACTGCACGCAGTGCTTCAGTTTCATTAGCGGAATGTCAGAGCAGCTTTTCACGAACGTAAACAGGAAAATGAAGGATGAAGTTTTCTCCTATAAACACAATTTTCGACACTTACGGCATTTAAGTTTCATCTGTTACGGTGGACCTGTGCTGGATTTAATTAATCCACAAAGCAACTATGGTTTATTTCATCGGATACACTAATCTCGCGGTGACGCTCGGAGACTACGTCCAGGTTTAGAAAGTCTGCGGGGACGTCCAGAGGATACGTCCAGGTTTTCAGACAGTTCTGTGGGGAACGTTCACGGAGACTACGTCCAGGTTAGAAAAGTCTGCGGGTACGTCACAGAGACTACGTTCCAGGTTTAGACAGTCTGCGGGACGTTCACAGAGACTACGTCCAGGTTTTAGACAGGTCTGCGGGACTTTTCAAGAGGACTACGTCCAGGGTTAGGACAGTCTGCGGGGAATTCAACAGAGACTACGTCCAGGTTTAGACAGGTCTGCGTGGAAGTCAACGGAGACTACGTCCAGGTTTTAGACCAGTTGCGGACGTTACGGAGACTATGTCCAGGTTTTAGACAGTCTGCGGGATGTCACGGAAGACTACGTCCCAGTTTTAGGACAGTATGCGGGGACGTCACGGCGACTACGTCCAGGTTTAGGACAGTTCTGCTTCGGGTACGGTCACAGAGACTACGTCAAGGTTAGGAACAGTCTGCAGGACGTTACGGAGATCTACGTCCAGGTTTTAAGACAGTCTGCAGGACTGTTACGGAGGGGACTACGTCCAGGTTTTAGACAGTCTGCAGGACGTTACGATACTACGTTCCAGGTTTTTGACAGTCTGCTGACGTCTCGGAGACCACGTCCCCGGTTTTAGGACATCTGCGGGGATGTCACTGGAGTACTAACGTCCAGGTTAGACAGTCTGCGGGGACGCACGGAGACTACGTCCAGGTTTTAGGACTGTCTGTGGGGACTGTTCACAGAGGGATACGTCAGGTTTTAGACAGTCTGCAGGACGTTTACGGGAGGGTACTATGTCCAGGTTTTAGAAGTCTGCGGGGATGGCACGGAGACTACGTCCAGGTTTTAGACAGTCTGCTGGGGACGCCCGGGAGACTACGTCATGTTTAGACAGTTGTGGGGACGTCACAGAGACTCGTCCCAGGTTTTAGACAGTCTGCAGACGTTACGGAGACTACGTCCCCAGGTTTTAGACAGTCTGCAGGACGTACGGGACTACGTCCAGGTTAGACAGTCTGCAGGACGTCTCGGAGACTAACGGTCCAGGTTTTCGACAGTCTGTGGACACTTCCTACTGACAGCTTTAGTTTTTACAGACATATTTCCATGGATATTAATTCGAAAATCAGAGATGATAAATTCTGATGTTTGATTAACTGACCAACCATTCTTGGATGCCAGTCTCTAGGTGGGACGTTTGGGGAACTACAGTTTTTCGTTACTTCCTGTTTCCTTCCACTTCGTCTTCATTGATATTGTTTGGAAAACTCGTTCTCTCGTCTGACGACACAAAGGTTCTGATGAGAGCAGAAATATCACAGCGCCAGACTCAAAAATTCAAGGCTTACGACGAGCTCTGACTTATGAACTGAGCCGTCTTGGTTCGATGATATGGAAGATGTGATGATTGATGATGATGATTGATGATGACGATGAGATGAAGCCAAGTGATAAATGATCAGTCCGAGCCGAGCGTTCTCCTCAGTGATTCAGACCAACTGAAGACTTCACCACTCGTCATCGGACCAACCGGCTCAGTTGCAATATTCAGAGCTCGTCTGTAAGCTTGAATTATTGAGTTGGCGCTGTGAATATTTCTCTCTCATGTTCCGGAACCTTTGTGTTCTTCAGACGATAGGCACTGAGTTTCCAAACAATTATCAATAGGAAGACGAAGTGAAGCCGACACAGGAAGTACCAAAAAACTGTTAGTTCCCCAAACGTCCACTAGAGACTGGCTCAGCAGTGTGGTCGTTAATTCAAAACACATCCAGAATTTTATAATCTCTGTGTTCGAATTAATATCATGTATGTCTGTAAAAAACTATAAAGCTGTCAGTAGGAAGTGTCAAGGGACTGCTAAAAAACCTGGACGTAGTCTCCGAGACGTCCTGCCAGACTGTCTAAAACCTGGGAAGTAGTCTCCGAACGTCCTGCAGACTGCTATAAAACCTGGACGTAGTCTCCTTAAACGTTCTGGCAGGACTGTCTAACAACCTGGACGTAGTCTCTGTGACGTTCCCCCACAGGGACTGTCGTAAAACCTGGACGTTAGTCTCCGTGACGTCCCCGCCAGACTGTCTAAACCTGGACGTAGTCTCCCGTGACATCCCGCCTCAGACTGTCTAAACGGGACATAGCTCCGTAACGTCCTGCAGACTGTCTAAACACATGGACGTATAGTCTCTGTGACGTCCCACAGACTGTCTAAAACCTGACTACCGTCTCCGTGACGTCACCGCAGACTGTCTAAAAAACCTGGGACGTAGTCTCCGTGACCCTCCCGCCAAGACTGTCTAAAACCCTGGACGTGGCTCTCGAGCCGTCCTGCAGACTGTCTAAAACCTGGACGAGTCTCCGTACCGTCCTGCAGGGACTGTCTCTAAAACTGGGACGTAGTCTCCGTAAACGGCCTTGCAGACTGTCCTAAACCCTGGACGTAGTTCTCCGTAACGTCCGCCAGACTGTCTAAAACCTGGACGTAAGCTCTGTTTGACGTCCCCACAGGGACTGTCTAAAACCTGGGACGTAGTCTCCGTGACGTCCCCGCAGGGACTGTCTAAAACCTGGACGTAGTGTCCGTGACATCCCGCACAGACTGTCTAAACCCTGGACCTAGCTCTCGTAACGTCTGCAGACTGCAAAAACCTGGACCGTATTTCCGTGACGCCCGCAGACTGTCTAAAAAACCTGGACGTGTCTCTGTGAAGTCCCGCCGCAGACTGTCTAAAAACCTGGACGTAGTCTCCCTTGACGTCCCCCGCTCCAGCAGACTGTCCTCTAAAACCGGACGTAGTTCTCTGGTGAGTCCCCGCAGACTGCTAAAAACTGGACGTTCGTCTCTTGACGTTCCCCGCAGGACTTTCTCAACCTGGACGTTAGTCTCCGTGTACTTCCCCACCAGGACTGTCTAAAACCTGGACGTAGTCTCTGTGACGTCCCCGCAGACTTTCTAAACCTGGATTCGTAGTCTCCGAGGACGTCCCCGCAGAGATTTGTAATCTGATGGAGATGAAACCATGTTGCTGTGATTCTAATCCAGCACAGGATCACCGGTACACAGAATGCTAACTTTAAATTGCGTAAAAGTGTGAAATGTTGTTTCCTATGAGAAAAACTTCATCCTTCATTTTCCTGTTACGTTCAGGATTGAAAAGCTGCTTGACATTCCTCTAATGATAACTTAAGCATCTGCGTTCAGTTTGCTCTCATCTTCACATGGAATCACTAATAAAGTGTCACAATCATTTCATCACGCCCGGCTCTGAGAAAACACAGGGGACTCCAAAGGGGAAGCTTTAAAATGATAATGCTGTGCCTTAGCCTCACTGAATATTTCCATTTCTTTTAACTGGATTGCATTTAATAAACACACGCATTCATTTGCATTTTCTGTCAAACTTCCTCCGGCTCAGAGAAGTGCGGAGTTCCCAGTGAAAGACATTTAAAGAAAATTTGTCCACCGTCAGACTGCAGTTGCAGATTAACAAACCGGAAGAATGTGTGCGCTTCAGACGCAGGACTGCAGGCTGCTGGAGGTCCCCTTAAAGTTCCTCCATGACGTCAAACTTGATGTCCATCGTCTTCTGTCTGAAAGTCACAAGTCACACTTGCCCTCATCAACGACTGTCATTACACCACCAGGGCCTAGGTAAGGAGGAACAAACCGAGGCTGATAACAACGGCCTGGTTAAACCCAGTTTCCCACCGAGGATTTTCCCCAGCAGCCAGTCAGACGGAGGAAAACTCTTGGAATAAAAGCCAGTTGGCGCAGAGTTAACCCCTTTCAAAGGGAAAGAGACCGGACAAAGCTCCACCAAACCTCTAGGTTTCTTAAAAAAAGACATTTTCTTTAAAGTTCTTTTTGGTATGCGCAACACAAAGTTTAGATAGAACGTCTCCAGAATCAAACCAATCCTCATTTCTGTTAGGGCTGTAAACTCACTTCTTTTACCATAGTCTCTCGCCTCCAACGAGCAAGTTTATCAAATCAGTGACCTGTTCCAGCTTGGACGGGGCCCTCGGGGTCGGATGGTTTTACTGTGCCAGAAGGCAGGGAGGTAGAAGACGTGACCCCAAACAATTAAGAAAGAAGCTTTGCAGCGTCATTATAACATGAATTTCTCTCTTTGTTTGACATCATGGCGGACTCATTCAAAAATACTTACGTACACTTGTGCCTAACATCCGCTGTAAACAATGACAGCACACAATTAATTTTTATAATCATATTTGACATTACTATGATGTTTGTGTTGTGGAGCGCTACATTTGGACCTTTATGATTTATGTATGTATGAAATTGATTTTGCGACTGTAAAAAAACATTGTCAGGTTTCATGTTGAACTTGTTTTAGCATACATTTGCTAACTTTACCGTGAGTGGGTTGGTTTTTATGATTGTGTGAAATTCTCTGAATGACAGCCAATAATTCTGATCATCAGTATTACAGTTTATTTACAGTCATCTTCAATCTTCATCTCTCTGTGTTCTGAACGCCAGCAAAACGGACTGGATGGTGACTGCTGTGTTGGTTTCTGATCCGACTAGAAAAAAGTGAATATAGGCTCAGATTCGGAACACATATCAGGAAAAGATGATGACGCTCAGGTTTGGTTCCAAAAACCCTGAAAGTACTTCTCAACATTTTCTGAACAATATCAGTAATTTTGATTTTTGTCATAAAAATTGTTCCCATAATGTTTTTAACTGTAAAAAATCATTGTATTCATCTCTCATCATTTATCATGACATATCTTTGCATTAATATTCAGATTATTTGGTTACTTATGGAAAGAATTCATCACAAAAAACAGGAAACATAAAAAAAAAAACACTTTAATACTGATTGAAGCAAATTTGTATTAAAATAAGTAAAAATTGATAAAAAATAAGATTCCCAGAAAGTGAAAACATTTTTATTGTAAAAATGAGGAATCATATAAAAATATAAGAAAAATTGTTAAATTGTAAAATAAACAGACTGATATCTTCCAGACTAGATGAGATTCTTCCAGTCTTAGTTGGCCATCATTGCGTTCAGATTACGTTGCCTCTGCTTTTAATTACTTGATGTCTGTGGCTATACCATGGTGCTAGCCTTTCTTGTTTCATGATCTTCGTTTTCAGAGGTGCAAATAAGAGTTTTTTTTTTTCCTTTTCAAGCAACGGGTTGTCCGTAATGGCCTGTTATTACTATCAACAAGATGGTCTATTTGTGAGGGGCTAAACGGAAGCAGACAAGTCCTCTGTTACAGTTAGAACAGTGGATTGAAAATTCAATTGCCAATGTGAAGGAATCACTTCCTTAAATTTGGCTCAGCACTATCAGATAAACATCTGCTGTAGAAGCTTCTACACAAGGCTTATGTCCGGTAGTATGAACTCAAAGTTATTAAAAAATGGTCAGACAGAAGAGGTCTGTGGAAAGACTATTAGATTATCAATTTCAATGCCATATTAAAGAACAAGATCAAGAGTGTGGTTCAGACAATGAGTCGGTTTATTTACACTCTGACAAAAGCCAATTGAGTCTAATAGAGAGATAAACACAGTACTAAGACTATCATTGTGGTTGTCCATATGAATGTTAAAATCACCTACATAATACTTTATCTGTTTTAAGGATCAAGCCTGATGCAAATTCTGCAAATTCAGATAAAAAATTCAGAATAAGGACCTGGAGCTCGATATACTGTAACAAATAATTGGCTGCGATGTTTCCAGGTTGGGTGAGTGAGGCTAAGACAAGGTTTCAAATGAATTATATTTAGTTTAGGTTTAGGATTTATTAATAGACTTGAGTCCAATATGGCTCCAACTCCACCACCTCGACCAGTACTTCGAGGAACATGAGTATTATAATGACTCGGAGGAGTGGATTCATTTAGCAACATTTCATCCTCCTGCAGCCAGGTTTCAGTGAGGCAAACAAATCAATATTCATAGTCAGTATTAATTCATTGACTAAGACAGCTTAGATGACAAAGACCTGATATTCAGGAGTCCACATTTAATTCTTTATCTTGGACTGTTGGAATTGATTTTTATTTAATTGGTTTCTTAGTTTTTTGATGAACTCCTCTTCTGTTGTTTTATCTTTAATAAATGTCGGTGGACGGGGACAGACACAGTCTCTATACTAAGTGGGTGGACGGGGGCAGACACAGTCTCATACTAAAGGACTGGGTGGAGGGGGACAGACCACAGTCTCTAACTAAATAAGGGTGGACGGGGGACAGACACAGTCTCTATACTAAAGGACTGGGTGGGCAGCTTCTCTATGGAGGGCAGAGTAAGACTGCAGCTCTGTTCCGTGTCTCAACATTTATTTAAAGATAAATATGAAGATTTAAAGACACAGGCTTCATTTGTCTTGGCGCCCATAAATCCCAGAATGCATTTTGTTCTTCAGTCCGGGTTTCTCCCCATTGTGTCCACACTGCTGCTTCACTCCCTCTTTCAGTGCTGATCTTTAGTTCTTACATGGTTAGTAGCACCATCTATGGACAGGTAGTAGAACTACACATATCATGTGATTCTCTGGACACTCACCTGCTTTCTGCCACAGGTTCGACTGGTTTTGGACGTCACTTCATGTCTTTTTTTAGACTTGGCCTGAGGTTTTGGAGTGTTGTTGTGTGTGACGGCTTCCCTCCTATCCGATGCCCCCCCCCACCCTGCCTGACTCGCCGACCGCCCCCTGAGCCTCTCTTCTCCCCCTTTAATTGGACCTCATTAAAACCAGTCTCTGATTGAATTCTGCTTTTGTTCTTGTTTTAGTTCATCTAAATATTTTGTACTTTCAAAATAAACTTCTTTTCATTTCATTTATTTTATTTTAGAGACAAAAAGTTTATTTTCAAAATAAAACAATCAGTCAGAAGTTAAATAAATAATCAAACATTGTTTTTATCAAATCAAAGAACTCAGACTTCGTTTGTTGGACCACAGCGCCCCCACGTGGACCCAACCGGTACTACAGCAGCCATGCAGCGGACACCATGCTCACCTGTCCTGTACAGCCCTCTGACAGGTGAGCTGGTTGTCATGGTACCTGTCAGTGGGCGGATCACAACCATCAGAGGAACCTGAACTTTTTGTGCTAACTGGCTCCGATTACTACTGGTTAATAGTATCAGGCCAGGTCGAGAGACTGACAGAGAGCCTGGTAGCACTTGAAAGCACCTTTGGATGGGCAGTGCAGGGCCCGGTGGTGGTATCCAGCAGAACCGAGTCAAGTCTGTGTGAACCACAGCCGCTGATCTTGGTGGGTCAGATGTGTCGTGTCCATGTGATCCACACTGCTGCTTCACTCCATCTCTCAGTGCTGATCTTTAGTTCATTACATGGTTAGTTAGCACCATCTAGTGGACAGGTAGTAGAACTACATCATGTGATCATGTGATTTCTCTGACGTCGGACACTGTGCTCAGGTGTGCTTGTTCAAATCTCCCGCTTCACATCGTCCTTTGTCTCTGCTCAGATGAGTTTTATCGGACTCACTCCTTCACTGTTCACTTAGTGAACTCATATTTGAGACTGTAGCATATTTTGAATAACTTTTATTTATCAACTTTAATAATATCTTCTTCTTTTTGCTAATAAACAAATTTGCCCTTTTAACCATTTGTGAATTCCCAACAGTCCATAAGCGTGTAAGTTCGAGCAGTGAAACAGAAGCCGGCCTGTCTGAGGACAAACAGGATGAAAACATTCAAAGTTGAGAGCTGTTATACGAGGAGGGCAGTCTACTGTGCATTTGAAATTCTGATGCAGGAAATCAAACTTTTCATCTTATTAAAAATTCTCTAACATTAATTATGAGGCTGTAAGTAGTTCCCAATGTTTTATTGAGCTGCATCATATTCAGTATTATATTCTCATAACTCACAGTCAGCATCACTCATTCAAAAATGACATCATAGAAATGTGGCCAATAGAAGTCCATAGTTATTGACGACAGATGATGCTAACACATAATGCTGCAAATAAAATGCTCCTCTCTCAGTGTTTAGGCCAGATTAGTGTAACCGGTGTCTCCAGGTAAGTGAGACCGATAACTAATTTAGTCAATTGCTTAAAATTGGGCAATATCAGAATTCTGAAGTAATGAAAGGTCAGCAGAGAACAGAGAACACAAAACAGGTAAGTTTAACATGTATATATATATATATATTGTACAAAATCATAAACAAACATTTACACTCCTTGCCTATCTAAGCCGGCTTCCTAAGTGCACAGGCGCACGATAATGGGCCCAAAATAAATAATTTCCAAATTGTCCCTCAGCAGAATTTAAAGAAAATAAAGCTGCTTCCTTGAGTCCATGAAAGTTGGTGATGTGTGCGTATGTTAAAGTATGTATGTTCTCTTCACTACCCGGGTAGGTTTACGTGTGAGCTTACCTGGATTTTAAACAGGGAAATGGGATGGTGACGGGTCTAAAGATGCCAAGGCTGACCGTCAGGGTCAGGTTCAGAAGATCTCTCTAAAAAACCAATCTATGCATACGGTACAGAATGCATTAGTCGCTATTACCTCATTTCTGTTTAGATCCAATCAACTTATCTCCATCATTTAAATGTCAAATCAAGTAATAACCATTTGTAAAGGATATAAATATTCTAATCATTATGTAAATGAATAGATACACATCACATCACTTAAGATACGTCACTGTGTACTTCCATCTCACAGCATAGAAATGAGATTATGAAAGTTATATAGATGTTATATATATCTATATTTATGTTTTTAACCTTTTAAGCCTATTTATGCATCTTAATAACATTTTAATATATTCATTCTATTAACAGTTAAGATGAACTTCTATTTCTCATATTTAAATTAAACATATATTGGCAGTTAAATGAACTAAATCACGATCATCTAACCTGTGATGAACAAATAAATACTGTTACAGAGGTGACTAACTCAGCTGAGTTAGCAGTTAGCAGGTCATCAGCGATCTTTTATAAACATTTAAAACCACATAAAACAACATGAATCCGTGTCTATATGATACCAAACACTAAACATTAGGGTCACAACTCCGATTGGTATATAATATTTAATTAATATATATTAATTATATATATATATATAATATATAAAATATAATATTATATTTTTTATAAATTTAAATATTATATATTAAATTAATATATAATATTTAAATGTATTATTTATTAATTTAGTTGGTATGGGATTTTATTGTTTTCTATCCATCAGATATTTTCATACCAGTCTTTGGCAACGTGTCCAGCGGAAGAAAGAGCGGGAGTGTCTCTTAATTGAGTCACAGTGGCGTGTGCGCCACCCTCTGGTGCAGTAGAGGACTGCACTCCAGTAACCTGTGTGGGTTACATTAGCCTCTATATTAAAAATAAACGTTATTTGACTTTAAAAATGCTTTTAATTTAATTTAAAACATTAATTTGCTTCCATGTGCTGTTATTACGCCCAATGCTGCATCTCCTGTCGTCTGTCATGAAACAAGCAACCTGCCGTAACTAATGTACACAGCAGCGCAGATCTTCCGCTGATGTGCATTCAGCATTTTTTGTGCATTTCTAGGCTATTTGATATTTGAGCCGACCTTGTTTGGTTTCGTTTTTTCATTTAATAAAACACGTTTGTTCACGTTGTCCATTACAAGAAGGACACAGGACACTTTTATATTCCACAGGTTACAGCGCACGCACGTTCCAACCTGTGCGTCAAGTAAAGAGGCTGCGAGGACGTTCTGGCTGCTGTCACGTTACTTATCAGCTACTTTTCAATAAATGTTGTGAAATCTGTGGAATTGTTGTATTTTTGACAGAAAACATGAGGTTTAAAAGATAGTAAATATAGTATGTATGTATGTATCTAAGAATTACCTCTGGAGGAACTCCAGTGTTGATCGCAGTCTCACTGGGTAGTGTATATTAAAGCAATAGTAACTGCCAAACATGAGGCAGATGGCACAGGGGAAGGCAGTGATGTGGTCGTTGACAATCTTCTGATCAATGCTCAACATGAAGCAGTCAGCAGTGAAGCAAGAGGACCCTGAGAATAAACAACATTAACAAATATATATTACAGATCTGTGCATCTGTGTCAACCATTTAACTACATTGTAAACTTGGTTCAGACATACCACACACAATAAGGCAGGTTGTTGCTGGCACAGCCTCCATCTCAGCCTCTTTTGGTCCGTCTGTGACTGTGTCTTCTGCATCTGGCACACTGGATTCTTGTGTGGTAGCACTTGCAGCACTCTGAGCATCTTCATGCTCACACTGCTGTTCACAAAGTGAAAGTGTGCATTTTAATCTCGTTAAAGTTCTGTCCAGAGTAACTGTTGGCATGCTATTATGATGACAATAGAAGTGCGCTTTTAATGCTGCATAACCAGTACACACCTGCTTGCAACTAGCTGCAACACACTTGAACATACACCTCAGTTCATTGCTATGCAGTTTGCAATGGAGAACAAATGCTTTAACAGATTTAACTGTTTCTGCACATACGTTACATGAATACATCTTAAACGCCACGGTTTGCATACAGCAAAAACAACGTTTTTTTCTCTCTTTTTTTCACCTTAAATCTCCTTTCAATTAACTGAGTGCAAATTTAAACTATTAGCTTTCTGAAATGTTCTGCAATATTTCCATACCTGAGAAAGAGAGCAGCTCTGATGGATAAGGGTGGATGAGAAGTCTCTCTGTACAAAATCAGAGTCCGACTGGTCCTCAGATGCAGTGTGCTGATTGGCCCGTTCAAATCCGCCGCCTCCAAAGTACCGGCAGATTTCCAATGCGCATGTGTATGCACTTCTCAACTCTGTCAGGTGTACTTACAGGCAGAACACCTGAATGTGAATGACGTGACTTTTATTAAACCAAATAAATTATTATTATTAGTCGTAGTATTTTACTGTTAAAAGTAGTACACGATTTGTATTACAGCAGGGCAATGTATATTTTCTGGAGAAAACCAGTAAAAATTAAAAAATTTCCTAATTAACTATTATAAAATATAACATAATACTCCCAAGGCATCACCTTTTGTGTCCATGTTTATTTATATCATGTGTCTTTCATCTCCTTTTTTGAAATCCATACAAAATCAAATACAAACTTTTACAAAATCAAATATGGTGATCATTAAACATATTTTAGTTAATACTAGCCCGTACCCATGTTGATTAGATACACATGTGTGTTTGGCAGGTGAGGGAGCGTCAATAATGAATGCTGACCTGTACTGGTAACCTTAATGAAATTATGGCTGACGCGTGTTGAAGCAATATTTTTATTGCATCAGTGTCCAAGATTGACCTGTTTCAGGTGTCAAAATTATTGTCTAAAAGAGGTCCAATAGTGACGTCTAAATCTTGGATCCATTTTGTACATCAAATTAATGTCTAGATGTGGTCTTCAGATGATGTCCAAATTCGTAACGTCACTACGACGTCTAAAGAAGGTCCAATATAGACAAGACAATAGATATAGATAATATAGTCAAATATCTGACCTATTTTGCACGTAGTACCGACATTTAGGTGTGGTCTTCGACGGGCCGACCCAATACTGACATGATCTGCACGTCTCTCCGACGTCCGATGTTTGGTGGGTGTTGTCGAGTGTGAGACAGCTGAAGTGGTTTCCTAATGAATCAACCTGTGGACCAACGTATACACTGTCTATGGAGTGACAGAAAGGTGTGCACTGACCTGTATATAGACTGTATACATGCATACACTGCACACAATCATCCACTCCATGTACATCCATTCAATATTCATCTCTTTGTTTGTTTACAGCTGACACAAACTCTTGACTTGTACACTCTCATTGCTGCTTTATATCTTTATTTAAACATGTATATTTAAATATACACAGGTCTGTTTTTCCACATGATTGTGTCCATAATAGTCCTGTCTATTCTTTCCTTTGCTTGTTCAGCTGCGTTCACAGCTGCTCAGGTGTGGGTCAATATGTGTCCACAGCTCATTCACACAGTGTGAACAGTGTGATACGAGTCCATAGAAAACATGTCCAGTTTATCCTTTCAGCACCAGAGGGCGCCAAAGTCTTCTCCGTGACAAGTGTGTGCATCCTGTCTGAGTGTTTCCAGCAGAACAAGTGTTCCTAAAGAGCACTGCGAGTGTTTCTGAGGATTTACTGTGTTTGTTGTTGCAGACAGAAAACATGTTAAAGGAGTAAATGTGTCCCAGCACAAAGTACAGCTGTACTGGAGGAAGTATTCAGGTCAATACCTGCAGTAAAAGTACTAATAGCTGTAGTGGGAAAATTCTTTTAACCTTTGTTTTACCTTTTTATGCTTACTTTACTTTACAATAATATTTTTGTGTTTAACTTTGTATGAACTTTGTCCTACTTAGGAGACTGCCTCCTGATAGTTTGATATATGTTTGAGTTCAGACACTTCTCTCTGTCCCGGAGATGTTGGTACCAGCCACGGTGTAGAAGTCTCTCTTTTATGACCTCAGAGGAGAGGGAGGGGGAGAAATGTCTACAAAAGGAGCAGTTGAATGTATTATCAGCAGAGAGAACTTTGCGACTGTTGTACTTGTACTGTTGTCTCTCCTTGGCCAAGAATAAAGTTCTCATTTAATACTGATCGTGTTCTCAGTCTTTATCGAATTTCCGCGACATAGCACACTGTAGAAATCAGTCACATGTCTCCTGTGACTGTTGGACGATCATAGATGTGAAAATGTTGAGAAATCAGAGAAATCAGTCAACAGAGTCGACACAATGTAAACTAACAAAACTCCAGTTTATTGTCTGATATGTAGTTTAACATGAATTCAAAGTGTCAGACTGCAGAAAAAAATCTGACTTTAGTCTCTTTACAATGACAAAATGTTCATTTAAGAAAAGGACTGTTTCACTTTGTTTGATACAACCAGATGATAACTTTATGAAACTGTGTTACCATGGTAACCGTCACTAAGTGACCTCCTTTCTTGAAGCAGACTGACTTCAGATGAAATGTCGTCAACTTGTCCTCCAGGTCAACATGTGTTTTATCTTTCTATGCAGCCATTAAACAGCCACTTTATGACGACTTCTTTCAGATAACAGATCTGATTAATGATTCACACTCATGAGTCTCTCTGGGTGTTTCCTGTTCAAAGGTTCATTCACTCTGAACGTTGTGTCGCAGTTAGTTTTCTCCGTGTGAACCTCCAGCTGAAGGTAATGAACAAGTTTTTAATGTGTGACTCGTTAACACAAGCTGTCGTCAGCTAGCGGTGGAATAAGAGTAGAAGCAGAGTGAGTTGATGCTCAGGAGTTGATGTGGTTAAAGATTTGATGTTTGAATTCAATCCATAAATATGTAAGTGTGTCACTAAATGAGCCGTCAGAGCTCGTAACAGTCCTCCAACAGGAAGTAGTGTCGCTTCTTTCTGTCAGTTTGTTCTTAAATGTGATCAATAATCAAATCAAAGAGATTTCCTTTCAATTCATCTTTTAATATTCTCTCAAAGGGCTTTATTGAGACTGTCAGTCTTTGATTTTTAATCATCTGTCACTGTAACTAAGTACTTGTACTCTCTTGCTTTGTACTTGTACTGCGCTCCATCTCAGAGGGAGATCTTTGACTTTTGACTTCAGCACATTTTGTTACTTTTCAGATGAAGATTTGAAATGAAAAACCAAAGATCAGTTTATAAAATATGATTCACTGTTCGACATTAAAGAAGCTGAAAGTGTGTAAAACAGTTCAAAGTGGCTCCAACATTAAAGTCCTAGTTACACATCAGTGATCCAAGAACAGAAGAACAGTGACAGGAGACGTTCTCATGAACTTTGTTCTCACAGATGAAATCTAATATTTGTTTGTCTGAAGGTAAAATTCATTTGTTACTGGACACTTTAACACCTGAGCTGCTTCTGTGGACTTTGGACTCCTGATCAAGGTTCAGCTTTATTGTCTTTATTTTATTATCTTCATACAGCACAGGATTTCACAGTGACACGCACACACTGAATGATCTGAACAAGGTCCATGTACAGTGTGTGTGTGTGTGTCTCAGTGTAATAATAAGTTATCACCTCATGTACTGTATCGTGTGCTCTTGGCTTTGCTGTGTTATTATTTCACATGATGTATTCTGAAACCTCTTCAGAGAACTCTCATCATGTTGTAATAGATGTGTGACGTTTGTGTTATTTCCGTGTGACAGGACGAGACAACTCCCAGTTCTTTTTAAAACATTTTCTTTATTCAGCTTCTAAGTTCAGAACTGCTCATGAACTCGCACTGCCGGTACCTCGCCTGGCGCGCGCCGAGTGCACTCGCAAACCACGCGATACACTCTCAAATCTCACATATGTCACATCTCATTTCATTTCATTTCCTTCATTAAAAGGATGAATTGGTTCCTCTGATGGTTTTGTGAGCAGTTCAGACACCTGTAATGATAAAATTCAAAACGTCAGTTAGTCTTCTCCTCCATCCAAAGCAGTTTCTCCTTGGCTTGATCGTTGGGTGGCATCTCCATCAAGCAGTTTGCCACTATCAGCATCAGCAGGTGAATCACCAGTCTCCTTTTCCTACTTTTTGGATAAATACTGATCCATTATCAGAGCTTATTTCTGATGGTATGCCAAATCATGGAATTATTTCTCTTGTTAAGAATTTTATGACTGTTTATGACTGACCCTTGATCTTTTGAGGGTGTAGCTTCAACCCATCGACTGAACTTGTCAATAATTACCAACACATACCTTTTTCCTTGAACTGATTTTATAATATCTACATAATCCATTACTAAATGTTTAAATGGACCTTCTGGCACTGGAATGTGACCTGCTCAGTCTCACATATGTCACAACGTTGTGGCGCTGTCACGTGTTCAGACGGTTTGTTTCAGTTTAGTTTCACTTTCTGTCACGTTGTGTCGCAGTTAGTTTTCTCCGTGTGAACCTCCAGCTGAAGGTAAGGAACAAGTTTTTAATGTGTGACACTTGAACAGAGTCTTTATTAATGTATTAATTATGAATGTGAGCTCCATGACTGATGACTGAAGCAGCTTTTCCTGCCTGAATCATCCTGTGGAGGAGCCGAGCCGGACTCTGAGTTTGTAAAGTGACTAATGCAGAGACTTCTTCTGTGCGGTTGGAGACTTTTGGAGCGTGACGTGAAAGCACGTGTCGTTCTTAGTGTCAGAGAGCAGCGCGTGCTGCGCGGACACAGGTGGCCCGGTGCTCGCGCAGCTGCAGTCAGAGCGCGAGATGTTCACCTCTCCGCGTGCAGACTGCAAATGAAGGGCGCATGCGCGAAGCAGCCTCTGGCTGATCCCGCCCTGGCTCAGGTAGTGTCGGGAAGGTGGAGTCTTTTAACTAGTTGTGTGTGATACTGCATATTTTGGTATCGATCCGAGGTGTCGCCAATACCGATGCTTGTCAATAAATAAGGTGGATGCGTCATTGAGTTGCAAAATGTTTTTTGTGATGTTTCTCTTTTTATTATTAAATAGTTAAAACCCAGCACAGAATTAGTTATATATTAGTATATACTGTAGCGACCCTGCAGTAATGTGTTGTGTGTTACAATGTAAGTTCTGTGGTTTCCCATTGTCCATGAATGCACCTGTATGAGAGCAAGGGGGCGGGGCAGCAGGTGAGAAAGGGAGCGCGCGTGTGTGGAGAGCGAGAGGAAGAGTGGGAGCTGTCTGTGGGATTTCTGGCGTGGTCATGGCAACAATAACCAGTCCTGAAACGCAACTTCTTTGCAATAACAGCCAGTGAGCCAAATAACGTCTCTTTATTCCTGACGCGTTACAATACATGGAGTTATATTATAATTAAATAGAAAATGCAAAAACAACAACTGGTGAAAATATAAATAATATGTAAACAACTTAACAACCCCCAAAGCCTTTAGTTAGTCTGTGTTCTGGTTACAGGTTGTTGTTCAAAAACAGGCCTCAATTATTATGTTTGACGTTTCTAAAAAGCCTTCGCCGTGACAAACTAACAAGACAAAGGGGCGGAGTGAGCAAAGTGGGCAGCGGTGAGCAAAGTGTGCCGGCTTCGGCACTGATTGGAAGGAGCGGGGAGTCGGGGCCTGGGTGTTCCTCTTTCGTCACCAAAGACGGAACTTAGAGTAAAGCATCGACCTCACCAGGCACGTCATGCAATATATAGCAACATTGGTATCGCATACGATCGACTAGGGAATGATCCACCCCACACTAGTGTTTTAGTGCTCATCAAAGTCCAACTTCTCTGTCCAATAACAAGGATTGATCACTGTATGTAGCTGACAGTGGTGTTTGTGTCGAACTGTTGTGGTGCAGGTCTGGGAGACATCGTGTCCGACAGCAGGCGGCGCCACTGGTGGAGCCAAAGTCCAAGCGCAGGATGTCCAGCTGTCTTGCTGAACACGACTCACGAATGAGAGAACACAGCAGAAAACGTGCATCTTGTCTTCGCACAGTCTCTTGGTATAGCTGCGGAGAAGCCTGGCTTGTAAGGACACAATGATGACAGCGATGATCTGGCAGTCCAGTGTGCACTAGATGATGTTGTGTTCCCTCCCGACAACGGTGTGTGAGTGCTGGAATGTGATGTGGAGCGAGCATGCAATGCAGAGTGAGACAGAACAGAGGAGGGAGTCCCTCCTCTCAAAAGCTCTCTGTGCGGGGAACAGGCAACCAGAACCAAAAGCGCAAGGTGAGAGCGAGGAACTCGTCCACGGAGCCCGGCGCCATTGTCTCACAGCTAGCAACAAATCACCCACGATATTATTCAGCAGCATAGCGCTGTGTGTGCTTCATGTTGAACCACACAAACAACCTGAGACCAGTCTCTTGCTGACCTGGAGCCTGGACACTGAACTTAACCTGGACCTGACCTGAATCGGGACCGTGATACCCAGCTGTGTCGTCCTTCAGAAGTGACGGTCAAGTGGATCGTCTCAGTTATTTTAAACAAAGACATTCATCAGACAAAAAGTAATGATATTATTTAATCTGCTGAAATGAGTTCATATTTTATATTTGTTTCATAAGTAGTTTAGAGGCCAGTATGTTTTACTTATACTGAACTTCTCATTGTTTGTTCAGCGGGATCCATCAGAGACCCGACTCTGCTGGACGGATTGATCTGGCGGACCAGTGTGGTGTCCTTCAATAGGGACGGGCATTGATCGCTGCATTCATTTAAAGAGTCACCCGACTCGCTGCACAAGGTCAGTTGTTAATAACCAGTTAAAAGTAACTGACTGATTACTGTTTTGAAACTGTTATTGATCCGACAAGTTTCTCCTTATTTTAAACCCCTGAGATGGTTTATGTTGCAGCTTCCTTTTTCACTGACCAGTAGATACCAAGACAGTAACCATTACTACCCAGACACAAAGCCGCTCTCATCTCTTGCGTTTCAGTTCCACATTTTCCCACACACCCGTTTGACTGTGGTCCTGTAGACCTCAGGTACTAAAACAGTGATGCTGCAATGAAGGACTACACCGGTGCGCCACTGACTTTCCTACCACATCAATAACAAACACCTTTCTAGTTTTCAGTCCACGTGACAACGCAATACAAACATTTTCATGTGGATAACAGCTGGACTGATCAGCTGCTCTGCTGCATCGTATCTGAGTGTTGTCGCAATCATGACGTCGACTCTTTGTTTCACTTCCTACATGACAGACTGTTCTTACATTGATTTTCACTTCTGAGTTTGGAAGAGAAGTTTGTTTTCAGTCGTGGAGAACATTCGCTGGATGACGGAGAAAGACATCACAGCAGAACATTGTTTTGTCAAATGTATCCAGACAAATTGCCTTGCACTGTCTCTGGTTGGCACTCGGCAGATCGTAGATCCTGTTTGTCTTGTGTTTCTATCATAGGAGGAAGACTGGTAAGACCAGTAACCCAGCACAGTGTCGCTCGAAGGATGTGACCCAGCTTCATGATTCCCCCTTAATCCTTCCAAAAGATGGACGTCAGTCTGTTGATCAAGGTGCGGAGCTGACACTGACACATGACAAACAAACAAGGTCAAGTGGACAGGTATGACAGGTCATGTGAACATCTGTGCTGGTCGCACCTCTTGAATGGTTGTGAACTGACGACATAATTTTGAAGGTTTTAAGTGAAAATTCTTCTCTCATTCCTGTTTGATCAACGACTTGCAGCTGTTTCAACAGTTTCGGTGGTACTTGCGTGTTTTTAGACTTCATAATGCTAAACACATTTCAAATGGGACGGTCTCCTGCAGGATGGTTCTTCTACGATGTCCTTGTAGGCGGTGGCCACTGATGGGCTGATACTGGTGACATGCGACCGCATGTCCAGGGAGCCACAAATAATGCTGGTTCCGGGCTGAGGGTTGGTTTGCGGGTAGCGTGTTGTCCCCCTCCCCCCCCCTCTCCCCCCTTTCTTCCTTCCCCCCCGCCCCTTTCTTCCTTTCCCCCCCCTGCTCTTAGGTCCCGCTGTTCAGCGTTTCCCCGCTGCTCTGGGGGCGATACCTGATAACCGTGGACTGGTTCACCTCGTCGGCCCCCCTGGTTCCTCTGGCCCGTTTCCTCCTTGACCCCTTGTTTCCCCAGTCCCTTGAGTTGTGGGCTCATGTGCGGCGTGTTTCCAGCCCCTATGGAGTCGGCTGGCTGGCTCCCGCTTTGTGCTGTTGTCTGTCCGCGCGTTGCTGCTGTGGTGGCTCTGCGTGGCGCTCCTTCTTTGTGAACGCCCCTACCTTGCCCCGGATGGTTCCCCGGCGCCAGTCTCTTAGTCTGCCGCTTCTGTGGTTTTTCTTTTCCCTAATTGTAAACTCTTTCTGTCCACTTTTTCTTGTCTCTGTGGTGGGCTCGCTCTCTCAGTTGTTCCTGGTGTTCCGGTCCCTCAGGATGTGTGGTGCCCTTTGGTGGCTGGTCCGCGTGTTAAGGCCCTGCGCCTCTTCTCCCCCTCCCCTTTCCACTGCATGGTAGCCTCCCGTTCGCTTGTTTGGGCTGTCGTGTGGTCACCGTGTTTTCTAGCGGTCGACAGAATGGCCGGGGGCCTATTACAGCCCCGTTGCTTAACCAATCCTCTGTCCCGTGGCCTTGCCCCAGCACCTGCGACCTGGATGTTGCTTCCCAGTGGGTCCGCCTCTGCCCCCCACCCCTTGATTCGCGACCAGCGGGAAGGGCCCCCTCTGGTTACCTGTTGGCTCCCCCTTGCCCTCACCGGCCCTTTCCCTTGTGTTTGTCTCTGTGTGGACCGCCTCATGCTCAGTCCTTCTTCCTGCTTCCTCCACCGAGTGGACCCTGAGCGCTCCGAGGTTCCCCGGGTCCGTCTGCCCCGCAGCATCACCCCCTGGGCCTCCTATTTATTTGGTTGTCCTGGCCCCCACCTCCTTTTACTGTTTCATCTTCTCGTTCACAATCCAAGTTCCATCAGAGTCAGTAAAAAGACTCGAACTTCCCAACACTACGTCTGAGAGTCAGTGGTCAGAGTCAGTAAAAAGACTCGAACTTCCGAACACTACGTCTGAGAGTCAGTGATCAGAGTCAGTAAAAAGACTCGAACTTCCCAACACTACGTCTGAGAGTCATGGCAGAGAGTCTTTGTTGGCAGCGTTGATGGATGTCAGTGGTGTGTTGTTCAAAGTTCACTTTATTGTCCAAAGCATGTGAAGCGCTCCACCACCTCTACAGTTCATTGATGCAGGTGGGGTTGTGGGTGGAGTCGTGAGCTGTGCTGCGAGTGTTGAAGTGTTGATTATCAGTTATCGTACAAACACTTTGAGGTCGTCAGGATGAAGGTTGAGCTTCAGAAACCAACAGAACAGAATCATTTCAGATTCACTGATCATCAACTCATTTGTTCATGTGAAGGATCACTGAGCAAAAAAACTGAACCTGAATTTACTGAATATTAAAGAAACTGAAGCTTCCTGTCAGATTCAATCAGTGTGAATGGAAACGGTCCATCTGCAGCTTCATGGCGCCATCTAGTGGACTGACAGTAGAAGTACAGCAGCTGATGGCATGATGACAGGATGCTGCTGCTGCTGTGGATCTGATGTTCAGGGGGATGACAGAGTTCTTCAGTCTGTTGGTGGAGCAGGACATGGACAGCAGTTCTCCTCTGCCTGGTGAAGGTGTTGTGCAGAGGGTGGTGGGCGTTGTCCAGTATGGACAGCAGTTTGTCCACAGTCCTTCTGTCTGTCTCGGTCACCAGAGAGTCCAGCTCTGTGTCCACCACTGAGCCAGCTCTCCTCACCAGTCTGTCCAGTCGAGCGGCGTCCCTCTTCAAACCACAGTGTAGAAGAGGACGCTGGCCACCACAGACTTCAGTACATGGTTAGTTAGCCCCATCTAGTGGACAGGTAGTAGAACTACATCATGTGATCATGTGATTTCTCTGACACTCACCAGGGGCCTCATGTACGAATACTTGCGTGGACTTCCTCGTGAAACTTGGCATGCGCCAAAACCCAGAAACTGTCGTACACACAAAAATATTCAAAGGTATCAAAGTGTGCGTTCGCATGGATCCAAGCACGTTTCTTTTGTACATCCCAATCAACGTGGAATTGTGTGGACACATTGCTATAAAATCACAGGATGAATTTGTTTATGTTAAAAGGAAACATTCTCATTCCATCAATGTTGCTGTACATACGGGACAATTAAAGGAATAAACTCTTTACTTACCCAGAAGACGTGCCAGTGTGCCAGTGTGCCAATGCATATTTGGGCATATGCGCATTCAAATATCATGTTTTTGGTTTTCTTTATTTTCTGCTGGTGAAATTAGAGCTGCAGCTTTCTAACAAGCCCCCGATTGTCTCCCTGTGTTCAGTATTCCTGTCAGTAAAAGCGGGCGTAAAATGTCAGCCGCGGCCCCACACCTGTCCACACCTGTCCACACCTGTCCACACCTGTGTGTGCGCTGCTCAGATCCCACGGCATTTACAGCCTTACACACACGCTCCTACTCACGTCTTATTGACTCGTCGTCATATTTATCCCTGTTGACAGGAACCAAACAGAATCTCCACTTCATTCACTAGAATCTCAAGCTCAGACTCTGTGAAATTCATTTTCTTTCCTTTGTTCGTTGCGTTATCTGATCGGACAAACAGGTGAATCTCAGGTCCAGGGCCTATTTAAATAGATTTGCATATGTAAATGTGGCGTAGACAGGGAGGAGTTGAACGTGCGCTCAATTCCACGTTGATTGGGATGTACAAAAGAAACGTGCTTGGATCCATGCGAACGCACACTTTGATACATCTGAATTTTTTTGTGCGTAAGACAGTTTCTGGGTTTTGGCGTACGCCGAGTTTCAGTAGGAAATCCACGGAAGTATTCGTACATTGGGCTCCAGATTTCTGCCACAGGTTCGACTGGTTTTGATGTCTCTCTGAGGTTTTGTTCAGACTTGGACTCTGAAGTTCTGAATTAAAACATGAAAAGTCTAAAATAAGAATGATGACAGTAAATGTTCTCAAGTGTTTGTAGTTGAGTTAAAGGAAAATATGTGAGAATGATTTTCATGTGTCTGCTTTAGTGGTTCACAGGTCGAATCAACAGCAGTTTGATCATAATCTGAGATGATATGATGGTTACAACATGCAGAGAGTGTCTGAACTGGTCGGACCGCTTCGATTGACTTGACTGAGGTTTAGTTTCCTGTTAACAATCATCTTAACAACAGTGACACAGACTGAGGACAGAGGAGCCCAAAAAACAGTTCATCCCAGAAAACTTTGTCTGGTTTGTCTGATGGAAAGAGCAGCTGGTCCAGTATTTTGTAGCATTCTGTAGAGCCAGCATGGAGGAGAACTGAACTAACTGGCTGAGAAGAGACAAAAAACAAAGTCGTGATTATTAAAAACATCAAATCTTGGTGAATGTTTTGGATGTGCTATGACACATTTTGAAATGATCAGAAACACATTTTGTGGGCACTGATCCAAATGTAGGAATGTAAGGGCTGTGTAACATGTTCTGTGGTTACAACTGATAACTGTGACTGAGTTAAAGTATGAAACGTTGTTCCACAAACTTCAATTTGATTTCAGCAAAGATAATAATTAGACTGTTCTTCTAAAATGTGAACATTTTAACACTGTTTCTTTTTCCTGGATAATCCGCTCAGTATCACAGGGACAGAAACAAACACACAGCAAATTCTGGGATATAAGCAAGTTCATCTTGCATGCCAAGTTGTGTCATTAAAAAAGTTATTTTGAGGATTATAACAAATGTGGGCATGTTATCACAAATAAATGTGGTGTCATGGAAGTATCAAGGTTAGGGTGGACCCTGAACAATGTGCAATGTTAGTGAGACGAATTACATCTAATGTGTCCTGTAATGTAAAGATAAGAACTGTTGAAATAAATGGCCAAAAATATTCAACAGTGTTTGAAATTTTCAGCTTCTGCCAGTCACAAAAACTGAACAGATCAAATGTGCAAACGGAAATCTGGTTTAATATCAGCTTTCTGTTGTGTAATTTAACATTCAGGGTACATCAGCTGAAAAAAGGTTGTGAACCTGTAAAACTACATTTTCACACCGCACCACACGATCACATAATAATAAGAGTTGATCTGAGAACAACACATATAGCATAACATGTGAGTGTGAGACACAGTAAGCTGTGGCTGAGACAAATGTCCATCAGTCTGCAGTCAGAGAGCGACATCAGCACAGGATATTTTCCTGTATGGTATCATACACCAAGTCTTTTAGTATCTTCTGGCTCTGCTGTCTCATTCTTAAGTAGAGGCAAGTCCCCCTCTGAAGTCATGAACACGAGAGAAAACTATTTTGACCAGGCTTAGAAAATCACCACAGTCTTTATTATTGGGGTGGTGGGGTTGGAGTCTATCCCAGATGACTGAGGGCGAGAGGCTGGTACGGACAAGTTGCCACTGAATTCATATATATATATAATATAATATATATATCAGTAAACACGTGTTATGTCTGAGAATGCATCCACAATTCTGCAATTAATCATCACATATATATTACTCATTAACAATGAGACAAGGTTTGTCACTGTCACTTAATATGTGCAAGATACAAGACACATTTTTACACGCAATCTTTCCAATCTTTTTATCTCGACAGGGAGGGAAGATGGCGACACATAAACGGGTCCTGTTAGAAACTCTGGAGGATTTGGGAGCTGATGACTTTAACAAATTCAAGTGGTTCCTGCAGGAGCCAGTCCTGGAAGGTTTCCCAGCAATCAAGAAGTGTCAACTGGAGAATGCAAACAGGACGGACACAGTGGATCAGATGGTGACAAATTACGGGATAAACACAATGACAGTGACCAGAATGGTTTTGGTGAACATGAATTTGCATGGTCTAGTGGAGAAATTACCAAACACCATTGTAGATCCTGCAGGTAGGTCATTGAAAAGAGTTATGACAAAGTAAGAAGCTGCAAATTAAACAATCATACATCACATAACATTTTTATACTGTAAGATCATTTACATGGCAGTGATGATACAGAAGAAAGATCCCCCTCATATCAAAATAAACCTCTCAAATAATAACCACCATAATGTTGTGGAGGAAGCCAGGTCGTCAGGACAATACCTCCTGACAGAGCCACCCAAAACAAATGAGTCCCAGGTGAAGGGTCAGACCAAAAGTGAGTTCAGAAATGTTACTTTGGAAGTAAGCTACCTCACCTGGATCGTACGCTGATACCAAGATACAAACAGCACATTGATCCCCCCGGACTGGATCAGGATTTTGATTGGGACAAGGTGTGGGTCAATATCAAACTCGCCTCTCAAAATCCTGACCACCAGCAGATTGATGTAACAGTATGTTCAGCGGCTGTACATCATTATTTGTTTTCTGTTTGAATGAAATTAAAATAAAACTTTGATTTAAAAAAAAAACAGGACATTGATCCAGGCCAGATTAAAATTCAGTAAAGTTAGAAATGTGCACACTTAGTCACAAAATGTTTGAAAGAGTCACTTTTAAGTTGGTGTTCTCTCTGTTGTGTCATTTTCTATTTTATTCAGAGATTCTTCACAAGTGCCAACGTAAACTCAAATCCAACCTGAAGAAGAAGTTCCAGCGTGTGTTTGAGGGGATTGCTAAAGCAGGAAACTCAAAACTGCTGCAAGAGATCTACACAGAGATCTACATCATGATGGAACAAACAGGTGAAGTCAACATGGAACATGAGGTCAGACAGATTGAAACAGCATCCAGGAAACCAGACAGACCAGAAACAACAATCAGACATGAAGACATCTTTAAAGCCTCACCTGGAAGAGATGAACCAAACAGAACAGTGATGACAAAGGGAGTGGCTGGCATTGGGAAAACAGTCTTAACACAGAAGTTCACTCTGGACTGGGCTGAAGACAAAGCCAACCAGGACATACAGTTCACATTTCCATTCACTTTCAGAGAGCTGAATGTGCTGAAAGAGAAACAGTTCAGCTTGGTGGAACTTGTGCATCACTTCTTCACTGAAACCAAAGAAGCAGGAATCTGCAGGTTTCAAGACTTCCAGGTTGTGTTCATCTTTGACGGTCTGGATGAGTGTCGACTTCCTCTGGACTTCCACAACACTGAGATCCTGACTGATGTTACAGAGTCCACCTCAGTGGATGTGCTGCTGACAAACCTCATCAGGGGGAAACTGCTTCCCTCTGCTCGCCTCTGGATAACCACAAGACCTGCAGCAGCCAATCAGATCCCTCCTGACTGTGTTGACATGGTGACAGAGGTCAGAGGGTTCACTGACCCACAGAAGGACGAGTACTTCAAGAAGAGATTCAGAGATGAGGAGCAGGCCAGCAGAATCATCTCCCACATCAAGACATCACGAAGCCTCCACATCATGTGCCACATCCCAGTCTTCTGCTGGATCACTGCCACAGTTCTGGAGGTTCTGTTGAAGATCAGAGAGGGAGGAGGGCTGCCCAAGACCCTGACTGAGATGTACATCCACTTCCTGGTGGTTCAGTCCAAAGTGAAGAACATCAAGTACCATGGAGGGGCTGAGACAGATCCACACTGGAGTCCAGAGAGCAGGAAGATGATTGAATCTCTGGGAAAACTGGCTTTTGAGCAGCTGCAGAAAGGAAACCTGATCTTCTGTGAATCAGACCTGACAGAGTGTGGCATCGATATCAGAGCAGCCTCAGTGTACTCAGGAGTGTTCACACAGATCTTTAAAGAGGACAGAGGACTGTACCAGGACACGCTGTTATTTTATTCAGAGATTCTTCACAAGTGCCAATGTAACCTGAAATCCAACCTGAAGAAGAAGTTCCAGCGTGTGTTTGAGGGGATTGCTAAAACGGAAAACTCAAAACTGCTGCAAGAAATCTACACAGAGATCTACATCATGATGGAACAAACAGGTGAAGTCAACATGGAACACAAGGTCAGACAGATTGAAACAGCATCCAGGAAACCAGACAGACCAGAAACAACAATCAGACAAGAAGACATCTTTAAAGCCAATCAGATCCCTCCTGACTGTGTTGACATGGTGACAGAGGTCAGAGGGTTCACTGACCCACAGAAGGTCGAGTACTTCAAGAAGAGATTCAGAGATGAGGAGCAGGCCAGCAGAATCATCTCCCACATCGAGACATCACGAAGCCTCCACATCATGTGCCACATCCCAGTCTTCTGCTGGATCACTGCTACAGTTCTGGAGGTTCTGTTGAAGACCAGAGAGAGAGGGGAGCTGCCCAAAACCCTGACTGAGATGTACATCCACTTCCTGGTGGTTCAGTCCAAACTGAAGAACATCAAGTATGATGGAGGGGCTGAGACAGATCCACACTGGAGTACAGAGAGCAGGAAGATGACTGAGTCTCTGGGAAAACTGGCTTTTGAGCAGCTGCAGAAAGGAAACCTGATCTTCTATGAATCAGACCTGACAGAGTGTGGTATCGATATCAGTGCAGCCTCAGTGTACTCAGGAGTGTTCACACAGATCTTTAAAGAGGAGAGTGGACTATACCACGTCCGGGTGTTCTGCTTCGTCCACCTGAGTGTTCAGGAGTTTCTGGCTGCTCTTCATGTCCATCTGACCTTCATCAACTCTGGAGTCAATCTGCTGTCAGAAGAACAAAGAACATCATTGTGGTCTGTGTTCAGAGGCAAATCAACACGTTTCTACCGGAGTGCTGTGGACAAGTCCTTACAGAGTCCAAATGGACACCTGGACTTGTTCCTGCGCTTCCTCCTGGGACTTTCACTGCAGACCAATCAGACTCTCCTACGAGGTCTGCTGACACAGACAGGAAGTGACTCAAGAACCAATCAGGAAACAGTCGAGTACATCAGGAAGAAGATTGAAGCGACTCCCTCTGCAGAGAGAAGCATCAACCTGTTCCACTGTCTGAATGAACTGCATGATCGTTTTCTAGTGGAGCAGATCCAACAGTCCCTGAGTTCAGGAAGTCTCTCCACAGAGGAACTCTCTCCTGCTCAGTGGTCAGCTCTGGTCTTCATCCTACTGTCATCAGACAAAGATCTGGACGTGTTTGACCTGAAGAAATTCTCTGCTTCAGAGGAGGTTCTTCTGAGACTGCTGCCAGTGATCAAAGCCTCCAAGAAAGCTCTGTAAGTGTGATTTATTCATCAAGAAATACTCAGATATCTTTCAACTGGAGAAAAAATCTTATTACTTGTTTCCTTTCTGTTGTTTCTCCAGACTGAGTGACTGTAACCTCTCAGAGAGAAGCTGTGAAGCTCTGTCCTCAGTTCTCAGCTCCCAGTCCTCTAGTCTGAAAGATCTGGATCTGAGTGACAACGGCCTGCAGGATTCAGGAGTGAAGCTGCTGTCTGCTGGACTGGAGAGTCCACCCTGTACACTGGAAAGTCTCAGGTCAGATTATCACGACCTGGCTCTAAGGCCATGACAAATACAAATGGGAGTTGCGGGTTGAAGGGCAAATCAAAATAATTTATTGTTGACTTAAACGAAACAAAAGAAACAATGAGGTGTGTTGATCAGCGAGTCAGTGGTGAAGGTGTGTGCTTGCATGAGTGAAACATGTAGGTGTGAGGTGTTGCATGAGATGAAAAGAAAGAAAGCTGTCGCGGAAGTACGATAAAGACTGAGAACACGATCAGTATTAAATGAGAACTTTATTCTTGGCCAAGGAGAGACAACAGTCGCAAAGTTCTCTCTGCTGCTAATACATTCAACTGCTCCTTTTGCAGACATTTTTCCCCCTCCCTTTCCTCTGAGACCATAACAGGAGAGACCCTAATTGCATCAGGGGGTTACCCTCGTAAATATCTGCTTTACTCCCCTTCTACACCATGGCTGGTACCCCGGCAGTCTAATCCTATGGCAGCATAACTAAGGGATGACCTGAGCCAGCCCTAACTATAGGCTTTATCAAAAAGGAACTTCTTAAGTCTATTCTTAAAAGTGTTGACCGTGTCTGCCTCCCGAACCCAGAATGGTTTGTTCCACAGAAGAGGAGCCTGATAGCTGAAAGCTCTGGCTCCCAATCTACTTTTGGAAACTATAGGAACCACAAGGAACCCAGCGTCCTGAGAGCGCAGTGTTCTAGAGGGGTAATAAGGTACTATGAGCTCTTTTAGATATGATGGTGCCTGACCATGAAGAGCTTTGTAAGTAAGGAGAAGAATTTTAAATTCTATTCTAGATTTAATAGGTAGTCAATGCAAGGAAGCCAAAATGGGAGAGATGTGATCTCTGATCTTGGTTCCTGTCAGAACACGTGCAGCAGCATTCTAAATTAACTGTAAAGTCCTCAGAGACTTATTAGAGCAGCCTGATAACAAAGAGTTACAATAGTCCAGCCTAGAAGTAACAAATGCGTGGACTAGTTTTTCTGCATCCGCTTGAGAGACAACGCGTCTGATTTTAGAGATGTTATGTAAGTGGAAGAATGCAGTCCTCGAAATTTGTTTTATGTGGACGTTAAAGGACAAATCCTGATGAAAAACAACTCCAAGATTCTTTACAGTGGAGCTGGAGGCCAGGGTGATTCCGACTAAAGTAACTAAGCCTCTAGAAAGAGAGTTTCTGAGGTGTTTGGGTCCAATTACAAGAACTTCAGCTTTGTCTGAATTTAACACAAAAACATTGTAGGTCATCCAACTTTTTATATCCTTAAGGCATGTTTGGAGTTTAGTTAACTGATTGGTTTCATTAGGCTTGATCGATAAATATAATTGGGTGTCATCAGCATAACAATGAAAATTGATAGAGTGATTCCTAATAATGTTCCCTAAAGGAAGCATATATAAACTTAAATAGAAGTGGTCCAAGTACAGAACCTTGTGGGACTCCATGACAAACTTTGGTATGCATGGAGGATTCATCATTGACGTGAACAAACTGAGATCGATCTAAGAAATACGATTTAAACAAGCTTAGGGCAGTTCCTTTGATGCCAGTTTGATGTTCCAATCTCTGTAAAAGAATTTGATGGTCAATGGTGTCAAATGCGGCACTAAGATCTAACAGGACAAGTACAGAGATGAGTCCTTTGTCTGATGCCATTAGGAGGTCATTTGTAACTTTGACTAATGCGGTCTCTGTGCTATGATGCACTCTAAATCCTGACTGAAAATCCTCAAATAGACTATTGTTATGGAGAAAGTCACACAGCTGATTAGCTACAGCTTTAAAACGCTTCTCCTCACCTCTGAAAGCCCTTCTGTGATCTGATGATCTGTGACCATGGTCTGCTGTATGTGTAAAAGCAACAATGGCAAATCCAACGTTTTCCATCCCACCAACAAGACCTTGTCGGCCTTTTGTGTTGGAAGAACCTGAGAAAGACTGAAGGGAACCGAATTGAAGTTCTGCAAAGAAACCAGAGTTCTGCAAAGCCTGAGCGATATGTGAAACTTGGAAATTAAAACCTCTGTCTAGACTTGTAACCCTAGCACATATTGTGGTTCATGACTGTATACCTTTGTATCTTGAAATAAATGTGCTTGCATGATTAAAAACTGTGTCTGGCAATCGTTTGTGCTTCTAAACCCGTTTCATCACACACACACACACACACACACACACACACACACACACACACACAAGAGACACAAATATAAGGAAAGACTTAGGCCAGTAAAATAATAATTTATTCAAACTTACAAACACGTGAAGGTATAATACACAAAGGTAACAAAGTTTTTCTACAAGATTTTATACATTCCTTTTGTATTTCTGCTGTGTACAACCCCCCCTCCACCACAACCTCCTCCGAAAAAAAACATGTATCCAATACCCGCCGAGAGCGCGAAGCACCATCCCGTGAGTAAAGCTATAGAGGTCCACAGGGCGGCGTCGCTAGCGAACCCTGAAAGCCACCCTGCAAATGTGGATCTTCTAGCTGTTCTCATCGTATCGCTTGTCAAACCTTTCAGGCTTCTTGTGAGGTTGTCCAAGTCCCTCTGCACGTGAATGAGTTTTACGCTGGTGTTTATGGCCTGCAGTAGCTTCATTTCAGGTGTTTCCGAGAGGCCACCTCTCAGCAGATCCGAAAAGGACACGGGTCCGTCCGATATGTGCGGTCTGGAGAAAGGCTCGAGCGGCGGAGACTCGATGTCCACCGCGACCGAACCTTCCATCCAAGTGAATTTCTTATCCCGGTAACAAATCCCTCGGTGACAAGGGGTGCACACCGTCTTGCACTCGCTGGGATTCGCGAGGCATCTGCGATATCTCTCGTGAGGCTCGGGTTTGTGACAGTACTTGCCGTAACAGTCGGAGGGTTGGTAATACCTACCGTCTATCAACCACACTTTGTAGTCGGGCCAGCAAGGGACTCCGTCCGTGCTCATCTTGGGCATGGGTATGACCCCCCTGACCACGGTCTTCTCAACGTTCCCTGGGACGGAATGCACTATGAAAATCTTTCTGTCTTTGTACAGGGCCGTGCCAATGGTCGGGAAGTCCGTGAGGCCAGGGTGCTCCTCCATGACCGCCAAACCGCTGGGGCAGCTGCCCGAACGTTTCGACGCTATCTGCCTCAGGCAGTTTTCCACTCCTCTGGCCATGAATTTGGTGTACATGGCAGCCTGCATCATCTGATGGGTTATGCTCTGCATCTGTGCGAACCACATTTGATAGCTGGTCAAGACCGAGAACTTTACGTTGGTGTCTCGCAAAGCCGCTTCCGTGTTCCTCATCATCGCGTCTCTCATCATGGCGAAATTACTGTTGATGATCTCGTTGTTCTTCTGCATCTTCTCCTCTTCTTCGTCGATCCTACTGTTGATGAGGGCTATGTTGGTATTGAGCTTGTTGCTCACCTCGACCATCCGGTTTGACACAGAGACGTACGAGTTTTTATGTAAGTCCATTTGCTCCTCCAACGCGTCCACTCTCCGGGAAACGTGCCACGCGAGCCCCAATGCCGCAGCTCCCATCACCGTGCCAAGAAACCTTTTGCGTCTAGCGCCGCGTCCTCCGCCGTCGCCAGGCGTTTTTTCCAGCTCGAGGGACGGCATGCCGTCGGGCAGTTGGTACATCTTAGACTCTTCTCCTGTACAGCCAATGCCTCGAGACTTCCCTCATCACGCTCCAGCCCTGCGAGCGTCGTTGACGATCTCGTGCGCCGAGTTGCAGAGCCTCCCGTAGTCCTTCCTGCAGCTGTTGTCTCCTCCACTATAGCGATCAGACAGGGCCGTAGGGCGCTCACGTCGTAATTGACACAGCTGACGTTTAGGTTGATGTAATCTATGCCCGGGGTGAAGTTTGAGACCATGTAAAGCACTTCGGTCGGCTTCACTATCACTCCGTGTTCGACTTCGACCATCGGTTTGTCGACCGCGTAGCCGTCGTCCACGGACCACGTTCATGCTGTGCGTATTCTTCCCGGTGTTGTAGGAGACGCACACCTTGTTCACCGGCGGTGCGTACTCCACGACTCGTTCCGTGTCCAGGATTCCTACCATGTAGTGATTGCTGTCTGTCGTGGGTATTAGGGTGTTGATGTTGATCGCGACCTGAGGAGCGCAGCAGAGACCGTGCCTTTTTGTTGGGCTCTCCGGGGGTGCACGACTCGAGCTTGTAAAGATGCCTATGAAGATTTTATCATAGCTGGTGCTGTACAGCTCCTTGTAGGGCTCCTTGAACACACCCAGCGCCCCATGAGCAGCTATGAGCCCGGGACACACAATTGTGTTACTCAAGCCTATGTTGTACTGGGGGTCCAGACAGTTCTTTGAGCCCGAGGCAGGATCCTTGTATTGAGATTCGGGAATCTCGGTGACGATGTCATCCAGCTTGACGACCCGGTGGTGGCCTCCACAGGAGGAGGAGGAACGTTTAGTTCTACTGCCACGATAGTGCAGAAAGCTAGCACCGGGTGCTGCTGCTGCTGCTGCTGCCGCTGTTGCTGCATCGGTGGATATGCCTGCCGCTATTTGCTGCCTCTTCCAATCCTCAGCCTGTGCACGGCTGACGTTATACCCAAACGCTGGTTTTTAGATCGAACCCTCGTCTGAAATCCGAATCGACGGGGGCCACGACAAACTGGTTGACACCGAAAGCGACCGCCACTAATTCGGGGAACCGTTTGAGCGTCTCGAAGGAGGTCGAGCTGACGGTGACATTCACCATCACGTCCCTAGCCCACACAGTGATACCGGACCATGAGCAGCACTTAGTGTTGAGGTCCTCTTCGCACTTCAACACCGTGTTGGTTTCCATGTCAGCCAGAGAGAGCTCGCCGGTGATCTCGAGGGTGTTCTGTTGCGCATCTCTAGCCTCGAGTGGAGTGATCATAATGCCCCCCGTGAGCGACAGGGTGAAGATCACTTTGTTGGCTCTGACTCCTCGCCTCAAGAGAGTCAAGAGGTATGCCACGACCCCCTCGGAGGAATCGTCTCCGGACCCACATGTTCACCCGGAGGCGTAACGAATGCGTCAAATGCGTCCAGCTGCGAGAAGGCGATGTCGTTCAGGAGCCCGAGGGATCTGGGCAGCCTGAGGAAGAGTTTCAACACTCCCTCTCTGCTTAGAGCCGAGGCGAGCTCAGCTGCGACCCTGGTGAAGTTCAGAGCATCGCGCCTTTCGTGCGTTTACACGCAGTCATGCCCCAGTCGGTTGCATCCAGCATTATGCCGGTCGAGTGTGTGGACACTCTCACCTTGGATAGCGTTTTGGCCACGGTGTACACGACTGCAGAAAAATCCCGGTCCGCGGGTCCCGTGCTCGGAAGGAGGCACTCGTCCAAAGACACCTTCATGATAACGTGGCTCACTTCGGCCACCTGTAGAAAGTGGGAACATCGAGTTCCACCGACAGATGGTCAGCGCTGTAGACGGCACTCTCCACAGAGAGCACGGTTGCGTCGCAGGAGGACGGCGTGAGGAAGTCCCTGATCTCCTCTGGCGTGGGCTTGTAGGCCGGGGCCCGACCCTTTAGACTCGCAGCGCTCGAGACCTCGCAGATGGCGATGGGAGCTGAGGCGGCAGCGTCCGCGTTGGTTATGCCCACCCCCGGGGCTCTAGAATAGCCCACGCAGACCTGTTACCTTGGGACACAAAACAGCGTCCCCAGCTGCGCTGACAGGCGCTGAGGGCCTCCGCGTCCC
The DNA here is from genome assembly GCF_000972845.2 of Larimichthys crocea. Classification (NCBI taxonomy): domain Eukaryota; kingdom Metazoa; phylum Chordata; class Actinopteri; family Sciaenidae; genus Larimichthys; species Larimichthys crocea. Next base: position 21,207,162 of record NC_040033.1, on the reverse strand, counting down.
CGAGGCCCACGTAGGAGAGCACACAGGCGTAAGGAGAGTTTCGGAGAGTCAGTACGTCGTCCGTCTCGGGCCATTTTCTGCTTTCGGCTGGCGCGTGTAGCGTCCTCCTCAGGACCTTGAAAGCTGCGCACTGAGGATCGGTTCCGCAGTCAGCCATGGGGGTCGTCGCCGAAGTAATAGTCTCTATTACGAGGACTGGCGTAGAGCAGTATCGATATCTTGTTCAAAGGCGTGTTTGCGACGATGCGGTCTGAACACTTGAACCCTCCTGGGACCTCGAGACAGGACGACCTGTCCAGCTTCTTCACGTAGGCTCCGAGCATCGAGACTCTGGGCATCGGCTTAGAAGAATCGTTCGCCGGGTCGTCGCGAAAGGGTCTCCAGTGAGCGTAGATCATGCCCGGGCAGTAGTGGGTGCACGTGTCGCTCGTGCGGTTGTAAAAGTTGTCCACGGTCAAAGCGAAACCGCTGCGGCTCTGGCCCTGACACCAGCCCGTCTGGCCGTTGCACGTGTTGACAGTGATCCAAACGTAGGGAGCATAACCGTGAGGTTTGTCGTCGCTGCTGTCGACAGGGGAACCCGTGAGGTACGGTAGCCACAATAGTGAGAGAGCTATGAGGTGCTTCATATGTGGACCGTTTCGGGTGAGGTAAGACTCAGAAGACACAGAATAGAGGGAGAAAGACAAAGATGCATGTAAAAAAATAAATAAATAAATCGTCACTAGACAGGGCAAGACTCTATAGTACTTTATTTTGGCAAAGGATTACAACAGAGGACTCGTCGTGGCAGGGACTCCTTTGTTATCACCGGCGTGATTGTATTTCATCAAAGCCTGACACGTAGACGCGAGACCCATGAACTGTTTGACGGCATCGCTGTGAACCTTAGCCATATCCAGGTCTGGGACAAAAAGTGGTCTTCCCATGTGCGTCGTAACGCGGTTCATGACACGAAGAGAAGCCAAGTTTGCCAGCGAGTACGACTTGCTGATCAGATCCACGGACATGTTCTGTATCACCCCTATGACATTTTCTTCGCCCGCGGTGTGAGACAAGTGAACGTTGACTTGCTCCTCCGTGAATCTGTGGTCATAGGACTCGAGGTACCCCTTCACCTCATGGGGCTTAAGCACTTTGATGGAGTCCAGGGTGTTCCTGTCTAATTGGCACAAGGGACAGCTTGCACCCTCATTCGCGTACTGCACGTCCGCTACCAAGGGGTGCTCATTGGCCCTGAGGTTCATGTACAGCATAGGGTAATGTTTTTGCACGAAGCGATCGTCTTCGTAGGTATTGCCCGGCTCCTGCATTTCCTCTCGCTGCTCGGGCTCGGGGAACGTATGGAAGATAGCGTTGGATGCCATGGCTGAGGAGTAGCCTCGCTTTGATGAAAGTCGCGAGTCTGGGCTTCGTCGATCGTCTTTCAAGGGTTGCACGGCTCCGCGGACGGGCACGCTACAGTTACTAACGGTCACAATGGCTCGTGACGCTTCTTCCTCGTCAACCTCTTCTGCTTCTTCCCACAGCAGAACCCGTCTGTGGCTACAGTTGTTGATAGAGGACTCGACGTCCTCAGGTGTTCTTTCTGGGTGTCCAGCGTGTAGCACACATTTACGCCGCGACGATGAAGGACCCAGATAAGAGGAAGAGTGAGAAACGGAACAGGAACTATGTTTACTCATCGTCGGCCACCGACGAGAGCGAAGCTTTCCCCACAGCTGTGGCCGGAGTTATTGAGAGCGACAGATCCACGATCTGCGGAGGACTCGTCGTTTTGTGCTGTGGCTCGCATCGGGATAGCCACTGCGCATTCCGGTCAAGTTCCAAGCGCAACGTAGTTGTCGTGGTAAACAGTAAGCATTGTAAATGGTGCACAGGTGCTTCGTCTAAACCCGTCGAGGAGAACGACCTTATTCGAGTCAGGACTATCGCTTACTTACGTGGGATCTTCCAACTTAAGTTAGGGGATGCCACCAGGCTATCCGAACACCTCCCTATTGCACAGTGGAAAACGTGACACATATCTCTAGCTCGGCTCTGGAGAAGCTGATCGAGTTCGACAAGGAGTTTGTGTGGGGGGACAATCTGATCTTCAACACCAAGGCAGAAGGTCCGGATGATTTGCGTTTGCTGTAAACCAAAAACAAAAGATAAAAAAAACAGAGAGAGAGAGAGAGAGAGAGAGAGAGAGAGAGAGAGAGAGATTACATGAAATTACCTTTCGACAGGGTAGGAGAAAAGGAGATTCGTAATGTCCTCCAACTCTGCGAACCCCGACGGGGGTCTCGGCGGCAGGGTGGGACCCGTGTTCTGCACTAAAGACCAGTATGCATTTGTGAAAATGTCGAAAGAGGACAACAAGAGAGCCGTGGTAAACACAAACACCATGACTTTGGTCGACTACATCGATAAGCGCGAGTACCCAGAGGGGGCTCCGCTGCGTTCAGATCAGTCTCTGTTTGTACCGATCTACTGCAAAGAATGCTACGGTACCAGCGAGGACGATTACACAGAGGCGCTGAGCAGAGTCGTTTCGTGTGGGAGTGACAGGTTCCTCGTGGGGATGTGTAGCGTGTTTGGTGTGGCACAAGGTGAAGTGTACCCAGACTCGAGGAAAGACTTTATCGTGGGGAACGACCTGTCGTACTCAGGAGCTTGTCACCCCCAACCCGGGCAGGCTGTGTTCTTACACAAAGTCAAGAAGGACATCGGTCGAGTCAAGTGTTACTGGCACGTCCACCAGCAGGTCTGTCAACAAGACCTTCCTGTACTGCTGCGTGGCGTGCACGACACCGAATATGCCAACGGAGTGGTGAAGCCTGACATGAGCATGGGTTTCAGCTTAGGCACGGTGGGAGATAATGAGAGCGGCCCCTTGACAGAGGAGTGCAGCTTGGTCCCTGTGCCCATGAGACCGGGCTGCTTTTGCACCCTGGTGAGCGGTACGGATGTGGCCCAGACAATGACTAGGATGGGGTTTTCCACTCTCAAGGACTCGCTCCTCGACGCTGGCCTCAATCTGAACAACGACCAACGCGAGAGCTCCTCTCATCATGACGAGAGCTCCGAGAGACAGACCATCAACGAGGCTGTCGAGTCCCTGAGGGAGGCTGTGCTAGGCCAAGCCGCGGAGATGCAAGCGCTTAAGGACGTCTTGGAGGCGATGAAGGTTCAGAATGGCGTACTAACTCAGACACTGAAATGTCCTCACGATCCAGACTCACTGTTTACGGTGCAAGGAGCCGAGGATTTCACTCGACGTACTGGGGTGAAAACTAAACTCTGTGCAGGCGTTAAACCTACTCGGGAAGATACTAACATCGAAGTGACAGACCCTACAGGAGGGGATACTCCAGCGCCTGAGCCCAAACAGATGGAAGAGGTGACGCCTGTTAGCCAGGCCCAAATGGATAACCTGATAAAGCTTCTGCTGTTGCAGCAGCAGCAGCTACAGCAGCTACAGCAGCAGCAACATCAGCAACATCGTCCTCATCAACAGCAGCAGCAGCAGCAGCAGCAGCAGCAGCAGCTGCTACAGCAGCAGCATCAACAGCGGCAGCAGCCCGGGCGAGAGTTTTCCCAGGATCAGACTCTTTACAATCCTAGCAGTGTAGTATCACAGCCCGGTGTCAACACGTTTTCGTACGGGACTCTGACAGAGGAGCAAAGGAGGAACATTGCCATGGAGTTCAACAAAGAAGAGTCTGAGAGACAAGCAATCTCCCAAAAACAGCAAGAGAAGATGGTCGATCTGATCAAGACCAGCTTGAGGGACATCCTGCTGGAACAACAGTACAACAACAGCTCGGGGTCATGGGAGTCCTCGTGTGACCAGTCCACCAATATGGATAAGCTGAAGAGTTTAGCGAGGGACACGCCGTATAAGCGTGGACGCAAACAAGCAAATGAGAACGATCAGGATCCCGAGAATATATCGACGTTGTTGAAACAACTACACAAACTTACAAAAGACATCTCAAAGCGCGGCGGCGGCAGCAGCAGCTCACGCAAGCAGAGCTGTGATGAGGACACGATGGAGATGGACGGTAACGAGGCGGAGAGCCCCAGTTCTGCTCCAACGACAGAACGTCTGAGCCGTACGTGCAGCAGCCGAACAATACGTCCGTGACAACAAGCAACAGGCTGGATACTCGCTGGCACCCTCGACGAGTGGAGGCAGCAACGTGACAGATTTCATCTCTGCAGTTGTCACAAAGATGTAAAGAAGAATTCTGGGGTTGGTGCTACTATGTGATTGAGTCTTTGCTTTCTTGATGTGTACAGAAATAAAAAAAAAACGCTTACATACATACATTGGGCTGTTTTTTTTTTTTTTTTTTGGTGTGTGTGTGTGTGTGTGTGGTGTGTGGTGTATACGGTTGATGGTGTGATGGTTACTGTACAGGAGACGAGAGATCAACCGTTTGCATATCAGTGAGCTAAGCCACTAACGATACGGGGTCAGAGCAAGCACGTGCGTACAATCTAACGTCCTAAGGCTCTGACTCTTCGTTCGTCGTTCTCTCAAGTATGACCTCGCAAAAGTCGATCTGCTTCGCGCTCAACCAACAAGCAGTGACAGTCGGCCAGGCTTGTGGAGGTCGAATTCACGCCCTGTGGTCCTGAAGAACAATGAGGACTACGGCGATGAAGACGTGCTGGCCTCAGGGTTCAACGGACACAGAGGCCAATGGAACAATCTAGCCTTGGGTAATCTCACTTTCAAGCACGTCCCCTCTCAACTAATTGCCTCGATCGCCAAACGCAGTCCTCAGATCGGGGATGTGTGCGTCAGAGTCATGCCCGTTATCCATCAGTCAGAGGAATTTTCATCCATCGTGGACTTGTACAACACGTACATTGCTAAGGGGAGCTCTCTGATAGCCCAGGGGTGCATAAACAGCTACGCGAGCGCCTCGGAGCTGCTTATACCCGCGATCCCTATCCACACGTTTGTCGCCGAGTGGAACAAATCTCTCCAGCATTTTCACGATATGATCAGATGCGACGGCTCCGGCCTCCACCTGACTCGGCGTCAGCGCCGCATGATAGTGGTCGGAAACGTGACGGAGATCGCTCTGAAGAACGTACCGGTTCTCAGCGACCACTTGTGGTTTGTGCTACACTCTATTGTGTCGAAGCCATCCCTTGTCAAGCAGGTCATACAGCTGGTCGGCGCCGTTGCGTCGAAATCAGGCGCGGTTTATCACACGGGCGACGTGGACTCCACTACGGTTCCGGGCGAGGACACCACGCGCGCCATGAAATTGTACCTGTTAGCGAAATCTGTGCCCAGTAGGGGAAACGACGTCACCGTTCTCGGAGACGAAGCCGGTGCCACGCTAGGTCTCATCTGGGTAGCCCATGAAGAGGAACTACACGATCACTTGCGAAACAGCCAGGACTGCTATTATTTGCATATAGGCACCAAGGCTGGGAACAGCTTCAGATGCAACGGGTTTTGTGAATGGCGCTATTACAACCACAGGCTGTTCAACAGGATGGCCATAATAGGACAGGAGACGGTGTCAATGTTTGACAGCAGTGTTCTAGCCGGAACACCGGAGACTCGGCTAGAATACTAAACGAGACCTAAAGTCCGGACAAGGAGGTCGAGGAGGAAGAGGAGGAGACCGATGAGGATGACGATGAGACATGTTACCCAGGAAGTCTGTACCTGATCAGGATCTGATCCTGTGCGCATCTCTGAACCGGACTATAATGACTACAAATGTTCACCCCCTGTACCTTCCTCCTGTCGTGTGCTGGCTCAATCGCACCTGGGCACAAGGACGACGTGTGAAGGGTGACCTTTTCAAGGTGGCCGCGGTTGTTTCAAGCATCCTGGTTCTAGCTACCGTGCTCGTGCACGCGGTCAGATTGTGGAACTTGTTTACGTGGGGCTTGCTGGGAGCCCTGTGGTCTCTGACGGTGTGCATCACCTTGATCGGAGGCTGCTTTCTGACTGTGCAGAGACTGTGCTGCCTGCCGTGCGCCCGGCCACACGTCGACCGTCTCCGTCTCCCAGAAACTCGCCATGGGCGGCTTCTTCCTGACCACCTACATTCACACCTGGTTATACTACCACGTTTGCAGCAGCTTAGAGGTCGTGGTGTCGCGGATCGAATGCGGTGACAGACGAGGCCCGTGTCTGTTCCCGGTCCTGAAATGGACGACGTTTGCGTTTCTCTGGATTAACACGGTCGGTTTCCTCAGACTGGTTTGGTCCAATTGAAGTTATGTCCTCCCGTCCGAGGGGTGGTCCAGTTACATTTCCTGTTCCTTTCCTTTCCATCCTCTACTCACCTGCGCCTGACGCAGGGAGATCGACGCCAGGGAACTCTATCTGGCTTGTGGGGTACAAAGTGGCTTTCTTGGTCGCGCGGTCAAGTCCAGACCACGTACTTGAGCCTGAACTCAGCACCCGTCGAGAGGACCAGGCAGCTGCAGTGCTCGGCCCTCTCAACCACCAGCAAAGGCGAGATGTTCGCTCTGTACAGGGAGGAGAGTCTGACCAACCCCAACTGCACCGAGGTGCGCTGCAGCAAGCGAGGTTTCGGACGTGACGCGCGAATGCTGCTGAACCCCTACGAGCCACACAACCCGGCGCCGGTCTTTCGTGTGCACTTTCACGGCGTTCCTGGTCCTGTACAACACGGCCCATCTTGTTCTGAGCCCTGGAGTACGCAACGCCTCTGTTCTTCGGCACGCCCGCTTACGTTCTGTACTGGGGAGCTGTGAGAACGACCCAGATGATGTTAACCTGAACACGATCTCTCAGGGTTTTTCAATCGAGGGATTGAGTAAAGACGATTCTCTAGGTGCTCAAAGAACATGGTCTACCACCCGGCTGGAGGCATACGGAGAGTGCCCGAAGTCAGCTCGAGACAATTGCAGGCACTAAAGAAACGTCTAGATCAGTGTATTGCCATAATCTTATGTGTACTGGTCTTGTTGAACATCGTCCTGTGGTTCGTCAGACGGTGTCCACACCAGCGCCTTAGTCAGTGTGACAACCAAAGATCTCTCTTTGCAAACGAATGGATCGTCGCAATGCGGTGGACAGTTGGTGGTGGATAAACCTTCTGAAAGCCAAATCTGATGAACGACGTGATGGCGATCTACGTGGATCCCAGATAGGACACGGGAACCCCCCGGGGGCTAGCGAGCAGCGATCACCGTGTTACGATCGACGGTGGACGACAATGGAGCAGCGACCACCGCTTTGCGATCGATGGTGGATGACGCTGGCGCTCGGGGAACGACAACTCGATGGTACGATGCTGGCTGCCGCTGAGCCTAACCGCGTCCCTTCTGACACTTCTGAACCGCAGATCGCTCAGTCGGCCAGCAAACCGAGCATGGGAGCAGATGCTGCAAGTGACTGCTACTACCCCGGACTCGAATTCATCAGACAGCAGAATTCCATCCACAAAGCGTTTCAGAAAACCAAGAACGACTCCATTGATCCCCACATCATCAGAAATAGGGATAAGAAAGGGTTGAAGATTATCTCCTTTAAGGAACCGGGTGCTCGTTTGAAAAAGAAGGACGTCTCATCATCATCATCATCATCATCATCCATCATCATCGTTGTCGTCGTCATAATAAAGATGTGATAGACTGAAGGTAGTCTGCAAGACACCCGCAACCCCTCACTCCCTGGAGCCACTACTCAAACAAACAAAAAAGATGTCTGTTACACATGTATTTGTATGTTAAACTGTGCTCCTTGTATTATTCTGTGTTTTTGTGCATGTTACAAAAACGAATAAAGATATACGACAAGACTTGAAACATACACAAGAGGTTCTTTATTTGTTCTGCTGTGATATACAGACACAACACCCTGAATAGATACATAGTAGATACAAGTACAGTGAAATACAGAGAGCTCCGGAGATTGTATGTGTGTGGGTGGACAGGAGTTGAGTGAGAGACTGTCTTTTTTTTTTTTTCACTCTCCATCTGCAACTCTCACATAAGCCACCGGTTCATATTGAGTTGCGCCATGAATCGGTCACCGGTCTTGATCGTGCTGAAATTATAACCTTTGCAGGCTCGTACCACCTGTCCTCCTGCGAAACCTTGCACACTTTCCACTATGTTCATGGCATGTCCGATCACGGTCCTCAGGAACCGTTTCACGTCGTCATCTTCCACTAGGGCGCTGACGGTTGTCGCGCTAAAGTCTTCGTTGACGGCCTGAGCTGCCAAGACTTTTTGGTCTTCAGGCAGCGTGTGGTAACCACCTCCGTTGGCCACCAGCGTCATCATCGACAGTATACTCCGGGGTGTGTAAGGTGACATTAATTGAAACACGTCAAACTCGTGATCGCTCTTAATAGCTTGTATCACCTCCTCCACCGGGTCTCCGCCGAACTCACAATTCACTCTTCTGGTAGCCAGCAGTCCTCCCCAGATGCCCTTGTTCACAGTCATGTTGTAGCCCGGATCGACATCCACGTCCAGTTGCGCCGCCACGTCCTGTTGGTTGGGCAGCTGCACGACGAAACGGTCTCCTGCCCTGAGGGACTGGTGTCCGGTGTTGATCAGCTCCACTTCATACAGGTTCGGGTTGTTCAGGAACGGTCTGTTTGCAATGGAGCTAGTCATCTCACAGACCGCCACTTCCTTGAGGTGTATCAGGGAGTCTGCGCTCAAGCCGTGCAGCGTAGGCGCGTACGTATCTGTGTCTTTGACAAAGTGGAACAAGCCACCGGGTAGGTAGTTCTTGGCCGACTCGTATTTGTAGCTTCCGTAAGGCACCTCCATGGTGCGAGCCCTATGATCCGTCAGATTGTGCTTGTATGCACGAATAGGTCCATATACTCTCGTGGATGACATGGCTCAATGCTTGTAATCGCGAGTCAGGCAAGCAGGCAGACAAGCAGGCGGGTGGTCAGGTAGGCAGGCAGGCAGGTAGGTAGGACCTGAACCTGTCAGTAGTCGCTGAATAGGAACCTCTCTGCTCGAGCAGGATCCTGACAGGTCGGCAAGCACGGTACGTTGGGCTGCTTGAGGACCAGGGAGACCGCAGTGAGCAGTTCCAGGAGAATAGGAGCTTGTTCGCTATTGAGTCGAAGCAACCTGATCGTAAGCATGTAAAGATGCATGTCTGACAACACGCCGAACGTCCGTGAAAACCAAGGGCACCACCTTAGAATGATGTACCAATTGAAACTGTCTTGTGCGTGGGCCCGGGGTGGCTCGATGAGACTGTCGGGCTCATGCGTGGAATTTTGTTTCTTGATCAACAGCTGCACTCGGTTAGACTTTTTTTTGTACCGTTCGGTGAGTTCCGTTAGAGACTCGGACGACGTGAGACATATCAACTCCTCCAATGTTAACTTGTGCCACATAGCACTCGAACCCATCTTTTTTTTTTTTCTCTTCTTTATCTTATCGTACGAGTCCTCGGCTCTACGACGGTTTCAGATGACTCTCTCTGCTTCAACGTTTTTTTTTTTTTTTGGGTAAGGAGCAGAAACTCTTTTTGTCCGACTAATATTTTCTGAGACTAGCTCCGCCCACCCCAGACTGTCAAAGACAAACCTTTCTCATTATGTTACTGTCCGAGGTAGGGTGAACATCTCCTCCTCATACTCTCATACTCCCAAGGCCTTTTTCTAAGAGCTGGTCTATCTGTCCCACCCCGTAGCTGTCTAGAATGTGGTGTGCAGATGCATGATGCGCAGAAAATAATGACCATGTTGGGTTAGAGTCATGTCATCGACATTTATTGACAGAATACATGAAATAATACACAATCACAACAGTATAGTGTCAGCAGCATCACACGCGGTCGAGCAAGTTCTCTGCTACCAATCATCGCCGTCCCTCCGCACTCCCTCGTTCCTCCCAGCGCACCACCGGCCCCCGCGACCCGACGAGGCGTCGCTCCTCCACTTTCCTGCGTCCTTCGCCTCGTCCTTCTACTTCTTCTCCTATGTTTCCCTCCCATCTTCGCCTTTCTCGCCGTCCCTCCGCACTCCCTCGTTCCTCCCAGCGCACCACCGGCCCCCGCGACCCGACGAGGCGTCGCTCCTCCACTTTCCTAGCGTCCTTCGCCTCGTCCCTACACGCGTCGAGCAATGTTTCTCCTGCTACAACATCGCCGTCCCTCCGCACTCCCTCGTTCTCCCCAGCGCACGACCGGCCCCGCGACCCGACGAGGCGTCGCTCCTCCACTTTCCTGGCGTCCTTCGCCTCGTCCTTCTACTTCTACTCCTATGTTTCCCCCCCATCCTTCGCCTTTCCTCGCCGTCCCTCCGAACTCCCTCGTTCGTCCCCAGCGCAACGACCGGCCCCCGCGGACCCGACGAGGCGTCCGCTCCTCCACTTTCCACTCGTCCTTGCGCCTCGTCCTTCTAACTTCTTACTCCTATGTTTCCCTCCCATCTTCGCCTTTCTCGCCGTCCCTTCCGAATCCCTCGTTTCGCCCAAGCGACGACCGCCCCGCGACCCGACGAGGCGTCGCTCCTCCACTTTCCACTCGTCCTTCGCCTCGTCTTCGCACTTCTACTCCTATGTTTCCCCCCCATCTTCGCCTTTCTCGCCGTCCCTCCGAACTCCCTCGTTCGTCCCAGCGCACGACCGGCCCCTGCGACCCGACGAGGCGTCGCTCCTCACTTTCCACTCGTCCTTCGCCTCGTCCTTCTACTTCTACTCCTATGTTTCCCTCCCATCTTCGCCTTTCTCGCCGTCCCTCCGCACTCCCTCGTTCCTCCAGCGCACCACCGGCCCCGCGACCCGACGAGGCGTCGCTCCTCCACTTTCCACTCGCCCTTCGCCTCGTCCGTCTACTTCTACTCCTATGTTTCCCTCCCATCTTCGCCTTTCTCGCGCGTCCCTCCGACCCTTTCGTTCCCCCAGCGCACCACCGGCCCCCGCGACCCACGAGGCGTCGCTCCTCCACTTTCCACTCGTCCTTCGCCTCGTCCTTCTACTTCTACTCCTAGGTTTCCCTCCCATCTTCGCCTTTCTTCGCCGTCCCTCCGAACGCCCCGTTCGTCCCAGCGCACGACCGGCCCCCGCGAACCCGACGAGGCGCCGCTCCCTCCCACTTTCCACTCGTCCTTCGCCTCGTCTTCTACTGTCTACTCCTATGTTTCCCGCCATCTTTCGCCTTCTCGCCGTCCCTCTTCCGAACTCCCTCGTTCCTCCCAGCGCACCACCGGCCCCCGCGACCAACGAGGCGTCGCGCCTCCACTTTCCACTCGTCCTGCGCCTCGGTCCTTCTATTCTACTCCTATGTTGCCCTCCCCCATCTTCGCCTTTCTCGCCGTCCCTCCGAACTCCCTCGTTCGTCCCAGCGCACGACCGGCCCCCGCGACCCGACGAGGCGTCGCTCCTCCACTTTCCACTCGTCCTTCGCCGTCGTCCCTTCTACTTCTACTCCTATGTTTCCCTCCCATCTTTCGCCTTTCCCGCGCCCGTCCGCACTCCCTCGTTCCTGCCCACGCACCACCGGCCCCCGCGAACCCGACGAGGCGCTCCCTACCCTTTCCACCGTCCCTCGCCTTCGCCTCGCCTTCTACTTCTACTCCTATGTTTCCCCCCATCTTCGCCTTTCTCTCGCCGTCCCTCCGAACCCCCACTCGTTCGTCCCACGCACGACCGGCCCCCGCGACCCGACGAGGCGTCCTGCCTCCACTTTCCACTCGTCCTTTCGCCGTCCTCTATTCTACTCCTATGTTCCCTCCCAGCTTCGCCTTTCGCGCGTCCCTCCGAACTCCCTCGTTCGTCCCAGCGCACGACCGGCCCCCCCGCGACCCGACGAGGCGTCGCTCCTCCACTTTCCACCGTCCTTCGCCTCGTCCCTTCTACTTCTACGCCTATGTTTGCCCTCCCTCTTCGCCTTTCTCGCCGTCCCTCCGCACTCCCTCGTTCCTCCCAGCGCACCACCGGCCCCCGCGACCCGACGAGGCGTCGCTCCTCCACTTTCCACTCGTCCTTCGCCTCGTCCTTCTACTTCTACTCCTATGTTTCCCTCCCATCTTCGCCTTTCTCGCCGTCCCTCCCTCCCCGAACTCCCTCGTTCCTCCACAGCGCACCACCCCCGCCCCCGCGACCCGACGAGGCGTCGCTCCTCCACGTTCCACTCGTCCTTCGCCTCGTCCTTCTACGTCTTTACTCCTATGTTTTCCCTCCCATCTTCGCCTTTCTCGCCGTCCCTCCCGAAACTCCCTCGTTCGTCCAGCGCACGACCGGCCCCCGCGACCGGGAGGCGAGGCTCCGCTCCTCCACTTTCCACTCGTCCTTCTACTTCTACTCCTATGTTTCCCTCCCATCTTCGCCTTTCTCTTCTCGCCGTCCCCCGCACCCCCTCCGTTCCTCCCAGCGCACCACCGGCCCCCCGCCCGAACCCGACGAGGCGTCGCTCCCCACTTTCCACTCGTCCTTCGCCTCGTCCTCTCTACTTCTACTCCTATGTTTCCTCCCATCTTCGCCTTTCTCGCCGTCCCTCCGAACTCCCCTCGTTCCTCCCAGCGCACCACCGCCCCCGCGACCCACGAGGCGTCGCTCCTCCTCACTTTCCCACCGTCCTTCGCCTGTCCTTCTACTTCTACTCCTATTTCCCTCCCATCTTCGCCTTTCTCGCCGTCCCTCCGCACTCCCTCGTTCCTCCCAGCGCACCACCGGCCCCCGCGACCCGACGAGGCGTCGCTCCTCCACTTTCCACTCGTCCTTCGCCTCGTCCTTCTACTTCTACTCCTATGTTTCCCTCCCATCTTCGCCTTTCTCGCCGTCCCTCCGAACTCCCTCGTTCCTCCCAGCGCACGACCGGCCCCGCGACCCGACGAGGCGTCGCTCCTCCACTTTCCTGGCGTCCTTCGCCTCGTCCTTCTACTTCTTCTCCTATGTTTCCCTCCCATCTTCGCCTTTCTCGCCGTCCCTCCGCACTCCCTCGTTCGTCCCAGCGCACGACCGGCCCCGCGACCCGACGAGGCGTCGCTCCTCCACTTTCCTGGCGTCCTTCGCCTCGTCCTTCTACTTCTAGCGCACGCCCGGCCTCCATGGTAGGGTGAACATCTCCTCCTCATACTCTCATACTCCCAAGGCCTTTTTCTAAGAGCTGGTCTATCTATCCCACCCCGTAGCTGTCTAGAATGTGGTGTGCAGATGTATGATGCGCAGAAAATAATGACCATGTTGGGTTAGAGTCTTGTCATCGACATTTATTGACAGAATACATGAAATAATACACAATCACAACAGTATAGCAGCATCACACTCGGTCGAGCAAGTTCTCTGCTACCAACTAGGAATCATCATTTCGACACCTTGAATCAACAAGTCTTCCTTGTCGTAGCCCCTCTTCAGAAACACTTCCCCGTAATGAGCTGGTATGACCCTCTCCATTCCAGATAACACGTCTCTGAACACAACAGTCACGTCTTTACTTAACACCACTCGAACGGTATGGACACTGTCGAGCGTGGAATGCAGTTCCAAGCCCTCTGGCGTTTCGTACTGACCGCTTTCTCTGTTCTTGAGCGCAGCTATCCCGAATCCTTTGGCTGTAACTGTTACCCGTGCGGTAGACCCGAAACCCGCAAGAGACACCCCAGACATGATCAGGTCACAGCGACTCACATCCCGAAGGCCCATGTGGAAACAATCGGAACCCAAACAGCAGTACGTGCTACTGGAACCAGACCCGTACAATGACACGTCGCAATGAGTCACGTCGGGATCCACGACGAGATCCATCTCGATCGCGCTCCGACTGAAGCTCTGGTGAACGCTTGTGACGTTGCCGCTGAGCACGACGACCGTTTGCTGGGACGCAGAGGCTGCGACTTTAACCCCCTGTGGCGTGGTCACAGTCATTTCGTCCAGACCTGCACGAACCAGGGCCTCGAGTTTCCCCCTCCAGTCCTGCAAATCAAACCGCTCTCCTTCCTCTGCACTCAGGTCCTTGTACGCGCTTCGATACACTCCCCCGTCGGCTGCGACGCTGCAGGTCAACATGACACCTTCGGGGTCGATTGACACGGCTGAGCCGCCCTTCTCAAAGAGCACAGCTCCATGCAAAGACAGTCCGCGTTCTGTCGCCGAACACGCGCGCTTTACGTGCGCCGGCTGAGGTACCAAGCTAGTCTGTGGTCGTACGACCAAGGTGATCTCGTCTACGTCCAAATGTTCGCTGGCGCTCACCACCACACCCGTGGTGTCCTGTGCCACCAAGAGACACAGGCTCATGTGATCCTTGACTGTCACGGTTGAATTGGACCCCAGCTCCAATGTGCTGAACTGGCTCCCCTTCTCCAGCACTACGTGGGAATCGCGACCCACATGCAAGTCCGTTCTTCTCTCCAAGTGCGCATTAGCTGAGGACGCGGACGCCTTGATGCTCTCAACGGATACGGTGATGAGTGTTGTATCTCGGCCCTTGATCATACTCCTCGCATCTCCCGACATCGTTATCCGGAGTTTTTCTGGCGCACTGATGATCACGGTGTCCGTCCCGACGCCGCCGACTGTGAGAGCTCTCGTGCGCTCGGAGACCACAAAAATGTTGGTTGCATTCGTAGCGCCTCGATATACGCCCTCGTCGCCCACCATGATGACCGCAGGCATGTCGGCCTTAGCCACTAACATCTTGGTGTACATGCTGATATCCTCCAGAACGCTAAGGCTGCGTGTGCGTACTTTCACCATGGGAGCGTTTGCGTACAGCACCATTTCTCGACTCGCGGGACCTGCTCTCCTAAACACGTAGGGTCTGAGGACCTCGTCACCCCTGTCCGTGCCGATATACCTGCGAGTAAACAATTGTCTCAGTTGACTGCAGTTTGAGGCCTTGAAAACGCTAGCGTCTGGAGCTCTGGTCTCGAGGAAGGCCGGCCGACTCTTGTCCACTGCAAGGAATCGGGAACACTCGCGTTTTTCCTTCATCCATCCGCTAGGTCGCGAAATCATCTTGGCTTTGTGCGCCTTAACGGTCGCGGCCCTGAGTTGCGGTTCTAGCAGCGGGTCGCCGAATTCTGTGGTCACTGGTATAAGCCGCTTTCTCTCCACCGCATCGTCTAAAAATTTGCGCATGTTGCCACAGGGGTCGGTGGCGTTGGGTACGCTTTGATCGTAAAAGACGCACTCGGAGTCGGTAGGCAACGCGCCCACGCTCATAGCCACAGAATCGGCGAACCTTTTGAGCCAGCCTAGGACGGGAGAGGAACACTTCGCCTTTGCCATTAGGTAGCACAGCTGCTGGGTCTCCGAGTTCCCGATGTAGACCTCTTTCAGAGGCACGCTGCTCTCCATCGAAAAATCGGCCTCGGCCAGGCTGGCGCGATGACCGCTGTCCGTTATCATCGGCCACACTTCCACAGACCCCTCCACGCACAGTTTGCCGTTGCGATTGTGCCACTCGTTGATCACCGTAGATACGGGGAAGCCGACCGCGACGTTCACCGTGTGCAAAACCTCGACCAAAGACTGTGCAAGTCGGCCGTTGATGCTCTCCAGGCTCGCCACGTTCTCATAGTAGGTCGACCAGGACCTAGATCCGAAAAAACTCGACGCTCCCAATTTCCACACGTCCCCGGTGCTAAGAGGTAGCTTGTTGGCGACCGAGCGCACAACGTGAGTCGCGTATTCGCCCTGCGTTATGAGGATCACTAAAGCGTCCACCGAGACCATGGGTAACACAGCAGGTTCAGACCGTCAAACACCAGGGTCAACATCTGCATCGAGGATCTCATCAACCAGTAGTAGTCGGCAGGACTGCGGTGCCCCTCTGCGACGTTACGGACGTTCTGAGCGAAGAAGAAAATGTTAGCCGCTATGCCGGCCATGTTCAGGATGGGGTTGTCGGCCAACGCACTGAAAACCTTGGCCAGATCCTGTGTCTTTGCGTACTGAGCCAACTTGTGAGCCATAAAACCGTTCACGGTTTGACTGAGGTCCAAGGCGACGAAGGTCTTCGTGACGGGGTCGCCGTACGCCAGGGCGCCGATGTTGGCGAACAACCCGTAGGCTCTCGTCCCGAGGACCCACGTCTTTACGACTCCTGCGTGACTTGGGGCCGCCGTGACCGCGCGAGCATACGCAGCGCCCATACGCTTCACGCCTCGAGCGTGTTCGCTGGGGAGGAGAGGTGCGCATCAGACCCCAGGGCGTTCACGGCGGCTTCCACGGCGGGGTTGCTCATGATTTCTTCCAACTGAGCGCGAGCCGTCTGCACCATCTCTGCCCGCTTCCGCGCAAGAGCCTCGACTAGGACCTTCGGGACGTCGGCGACCACTCGGGTTTTGACGTCTTTCGTTCACCCGGATCCACTATCATTCTCAGAGACCCGTCCTCTCTCGTGAATGTCACGGGCCACTTTTCTTGAAACACAAACTCTCCGTCCTGCCTGGCAGAGAAGTTCTCCTCTTCGTACAAGGAACAGCTCGAGGCTTCCCTCCTGCGTCTGTTCTGCGCATGCAAGCGGCTATGCTTTGTCAAAGGCTTCGGGTTCCGTCGGGGGTCGACAAGAGGAGGCTCTCTGCCGGAACGAACCGAAGCGTGCTCAAGTCCACCACGTCCGCCGGCAGTTCGTGCTCGAGGGTCTAACGAGGCCGGCTTCATTCTGGGGCAGCTTGGGACTCGGGGGTCTCCAGTTTCCCCGGGATGACGAAGGGGAGCCGGCGTCCGGGTCCGCGAGGCCGGCTTCGTCCTGGGGCAGCTCGGGGCTCGGGGGGTCTCGAGTTTTCCCGGATGACAAAGGGGAGCCTTCAGGGACGACGGGGAGCCCGCGTCCGGGTCCGCGAGGGCGGCTTCTTCCTCGAGAGTGTTACACCGGCACGTCAGGCCACGTCCGACAGAGCGCCCAGGGTAACGTCGAACCAGCGTTGACCGTCTTGTCGAGACACCGCGCCGACGTCGGCAGGACTGAGCGCAGAGTCAGAAATGAAAGACTTTACCGTCGCGCTATCCCCTTTGACCAAAAGGGTGCGAAGGAGCATGGCCTCTTCTCGTCTGAGGTACATCTCGCCTCCGATCTCACATGGGATGAGCGGCCCCGCGGGCCTCTGAGCTTGGCATCCATCTCTTTTTGAAGAGAATGGATGCAAAGCTCGGGCTCTGCTCACATGAACAGATTTCCGTAGATTTCTCACATCAGCGACTATCTACGTATCTCTGAACACTCTTTGACTTTGGTCTGTCTGTGCACAAACAGCTCTCCTGAACTCTAGTACGTACAATATGATAGGTTATCCAGTTTTGTCTTTAGCCACACTAACTAGCCTAGCTATAGCATGGCGTCCTCTCCTCTCCTCTCTTCCTCTCCTGCTCTCTCCTGTCCTGTGTGACACATGTTTTCAGTTTACTCCTCGTCCGTCCTTTAGTGATAACGGTACTTGTAATAAATGGAGTTTATTTGTAGCTTTGGGGAGGGCGAGGGTCAGTGAGTTAGAGGCACGGTTACCGGCACCACCGAAAACCGTCAGTTAGCTCAGATAGTTAGGCCAGGTCCCCTGTAGCCGGTGCGGTACAAGCCACAGGTAGCTTCGCTAGCCGTCCCCCGGTAGTTCCCGAGCAGCCGGGAGGAGGGCTGGGTTGACTGTTCGAAGGAGGCATAGCCCCAAACTGAAGCCCACGGTACAAACCCAACCACCGCTCCACGTTTTCAAAACCAGATTTTTTTCCCCGCTCAGGGACACACACCCGCTGAGAGGCCAACTCTGGGCATTGGCAGCTCCATAGTCCGAAACGTGAAGTTAGCGGACACCGGCCGGGGCCATAGTTAAATGGCATCCCGGGGGGGCAGCGCGGGGCGTGGAACATCGAGTCTTTTTTGAAACTGCTGGCTAAGGATAAAGCGTACAATAAGTAAGATTGTTATTCACGTCGGCGGTATGACAAAACCCCGGTTTCGCCAATCGGAGGTCACTTAAAATTAATGTTTCATCGGTGTGTGAATACGCAAAACGATGTCGGACTCCTCTTAGTTTTCTCTGGTTCCCCTCCCCAATGTGACCAGTGATGAAGTATAAGCCGCATGTCCGTTCACTTTCACCGCTGGCTGTGAGGTGGTGTCCAGCGCAAACGATTGTGGGCTTTCAGACAATTGGACACCTTTCTGGGGAAAACCTGGTCTGATTGGGAGAGACGGCATCCATCCCACTTTGGATGGGGCAGCTTCATATCTAGAAAATGGCCAAGTTTATTAGCTGACCAAAATCATGTCGAACAACCCAGAGTTGAGACCAGGAAGCAGAGCTGCAGTCTTACCACGTTCTCTGCGGCCTCCATTAGAGCAGTTGCCCACCCAGTCCTTTAGTATAGAGGGACTGTGGTCTGTCCCCCGTTGCACCTACATTATTTCAAGGTATAAAACAATACAGAAGAGGAGTTTTTTTCATTCCATTACTCACAACCGAGCAACCCAACACACCTTCATATTACCCAATCTTCTCTCTAAACTCACAGGAATCAAACAAAACCAC
>NC_040033.1:21172995-21188709 GCF_000972845.2 Larimichthys crocea | reverse complement strand
GGGCTTCAGTTTGGGGCTATGCCTCCTTCGGACAGTCACCCAGCCTCCCGGCTGCTCGGGAACTGCCGGGGGACGGCTAACTGAAGCTACCTGTGGCTGTACCGCACCGGCTACAGGAGACTGGCTAACTATCTGAGCTACTGACTGTTCGGTGGTGCGGTACCGTGCCTCTAACTCACTGACCCTTGCCTCCAGAGCTACAAATATACAAATATACAAAATATACAAATACTACATTTATTACAACTACTGTTATCACTAAAGGAGGACGAGGAGTAACTGAACATGTGACACGCAGGGCAGGAGAGAGCAGGAGAGGAGAGAGGAGGAGAGCAGAGAGAAGCCATTGCTATAGCTAGGCTAGTTAGTGTGGCTAACAGAAACTGGTGAAACTATCAGATTGTGATTAGTAGAGTTAAGAGACTGTTCGTGCACAGACAGAACAAGTCTAAGGATAGTGCAGAGATACGTAGATAATCGCTGATGTGAGAAATATACGAAAATCTGCTCAGGTGAACAGAGCAGAGAGCACCGTGGCAGCAACACCAATAACCGGAAGTGACGCAATACGTTACCATAAAGCACGTCCCTTCATCTCCTGCTCTCTGGTAACCATCGTGAAACCATCCAGTTCCATGTGATACCTTCTTCTCGTGCCCCAATAGTCCTTGGTCTGCCCTGGCTTCCAAAGCACAATCCACACATTGACTGGTCAGCAGGAAAGGTGGTAAGTTGGAGCTCCTTTTGCCATGCTTCATGTCTGCAGTCTGCTCTCACACCTGTTAAAACTGAGTCTCGCTCCTCTGCTCCTCAGTCTCCTGATTTGACATCCATTCCTTCTGTCTACCATGACTTAGGAGAAGTTTTTAGTAAACAACGAGCTCTTTCTCTGTCTCCTCATCGTCCCTATGACTGTACCATTGATATTCTTCCAGGTGCTCCTCTGCCCTCTAGTCGACTGTATATCCTATCTCGCCCAGAGAGAGAGGCTATGGAAAGATACATTCGTGACTCTCCGGCCGCAGGAATCATCCGTCCCTCCTCTTCTCTGGGTGCTGGTTTCTTCTTTGTATCCAAAAAGGATAAGACTCTGTGACCATGCATTGACTACTGTGGACTTAACAACATCACCATAAAAAACAAATATCCTTTGCCTTTGATCAGTTCTGCTTTCGAGTCTTTACAGGAGGCCACCATCTTGTTCAAACTGGACCTACGGAATGCCTATCATCTTGTCAGGATCAGAGAGGGAGACGAGTGGAAGACAGGTTTCAATACCCCCCTTGACCACTTTGAATACCTGGTACCTGGCTCACCAATGCTCCTGCTGTTTTCCAGGCCCTAGTAAATGATGTCCTCCGTGATTTTCTCAATCGCTCAGTCTTTGTCTATTTGGAGGACATTCTCATCTTCTCCAGGAGTACAGAGGAACATCACGTCAGACAAGTCCTCCAGAGACTCTTGGACAACAAACTGTTGTTGTGAAGGCTGAGAAGAGCGAGTTCCATGTGTCTTCTGTGGCTTTCCTGGGATACATTATCAAGAGCGGGCAAGTGAAGACAGACCCAACCAAGACACAAGCCGTTGTTGAGTGGCCCAGACCAACTTCCCGCAAGCAGCTTCAACGGTTCCTTGGCTTTGCTAATTTCTATCGCAGATTCATTCAGACTACAGTCGTGTTGCTGACCCCCTTTCCAAGCTCACACCCCCAACTCTCCCCTTTTCCTGGACTCCAGAAGCTGAAGCAGCCTTCACTGATCTCAAGAGACATTTCACCTCTGCACCAGTCCTCATCCACCCAGACCCTTCTCGCCAGTTCGTTGTAGAAGTGGATGCTTCTGATACAGGGGTTGGAGCAGTCCTCTCTCTCAACGTGCTGCTTCAGATCAGAAGCTACACCCCTGTGCCTTCCTGTCCCATCGGCTGTCGCCAGCCGAGCAAAACTATGACATTGGTAACCGTGAGCTTCTTGCGGTTAAACTGGCCTTAGAGGAATGGAGACACTGGTTGGAGGGGGCAGAGCAGCCATTTATTGTCTGGACCGATCATAAAAATCTGTCCTATATTGAAACAGCCAAACGCCTCAACTCCCGTCAGTCCCGGTGGGCATTATTCTTTGGACGATTTAACTTCACCCTAACCTATCATCCTGGATCTAGTAACACAAAGCCTGATGCTCTCTCCCGCCAGTTTGGTTCCGAAGATGTTCCCTTGGCTTCGTGTGGTAGCAGCTGTGACCTGGGAGATTGAGGATGTTGTGAAGAGGTACAGGTCCAGCTAACCGCCTCTTTGTCCCAGACGCAGTGCGTTCTCAAGTTCTCCAGTGGGCACACAAGTCCCGGTTTGCCTGTCATCCTGGGATCAGCCGCACCCTGTCACTCCTGCAACAATATTTTTGCTGGCCCACCGTGGTCACAGACACCCTGTCAGGCCGGGACTCAAATGAAGACTCAGGTGCAGAGTTAGGCAGAGAGGAGCTTTATTTCGGGTCTTCAAGAACCCTCGAAAGAGTGAGGCTATAAAAGTAGGCCTGAATAAAGAGAAACAAAAAAATCACTCCGAAGAGGAAAAAACACTGAACTAGGTAAATCAAAAATAAACAAAATCAAAATCACTCTCAACGAGGAAAACAACAAAGGGGTATGAACAAACATAAACTAAGGACGCTCCTACGAGGCTGACAAAACACTGTGCTAATCTTTCAGAAACAAAAGGGGCTAGGCTAAGATAATACAACAAAAAATCACTCTAACGAGGAAAGAAACAAAAGATCTCTGGAACTATGAGGCTAATACTAAGGCTATGAAATTACAACAAAAAATCACTCTTACGAGGAAAAACAAGAAGATCACAAAAGCAAGGCTATGGCTATGGTTCAGGAAACGAGGCTTTGGTGTACGCTGAGACAGATAAAACACTTCGGCACAGGACAAAGGGAGACGCAGACAATATATACACGAGGTAATGGGGAATAGGTGGAAACAATCAGGGCGGGGAAGACAATCAGACCGGTGACACATGAGGAAGGGCAAGTGACCTGAAACGAGAGGAGAGTTATCTTTCAAAATAAAACAGGAAGTGACAAGACAAGACAAAAACCCAGCTTGACCTCACCGTGGTGTGACAGTACCCCCCCCCTCTAGGGCCGACAGCTGACGGCCCAGGCCGGTCAGGGTGGTCCCTATGAAAGTCATCAATCAGGCTGTGGTCCAGGATGTGCCGCGAAGGCACCCATTGTCGCTCCTCCAGACCATACCCCTCCCAGTCCACTAGGTACTGCCTGCCCCGGCCCCGGTTGCGCACGGCCAGTAGCTTCTTGACCTTGTAGACCGGCCCCCCGTCCACTACCTGAGGGGGAGGAGGAGGTGGGAGGGCCGGAACCATGGGGCTCTCCTTGACCGGTTTGACCTGACTTACATGAAAGGTAGGGTGGACACGGAGAGACCGGGGCAGACGAAGGCGAACCGCTGCAGGTCCGATAACCTTGGCGATGGGGAATGGACCCACGAAGCGCGGTGCCAGCTTCTTGGAGAGAGCTTTGAGGTTGAGGTTCTTGGCAGAGAGCCACACCCTCTGGCCTGGCTGGTACGCCGGAGCGGGTCGTCTTTTCTGGTCAGCGGCCTTTTTGACCCGGTCCCCCTGGTGGATGAGGAGCTGCCAGGCGGCTGCCCAGACTCGTCGACAACGGCGGATCATGGCGTGGGCAGAGGGCACCTGGTCTGCGAAGATAGGAGGCTCATATCCGTATACACATTTGAAGGGCGAAAAACCCGTGGCTGAGGTAGGCAGGGAGTTGTGAGCGTATTCCACCCAGACCAGGTGCTTGCTCCACATCGAGGGGTTCTGGGAGACCAGACATCGGAGGCCGGTCTCTAGCTGCTGGTTGAGACGCTCGGTCTGGCCGTTGGCCTCCGGGTGATAGCCCGACGTGAGGCTGACCGTGGCTCCGATGAGGCGACAAAACTCCCTCCAGAAGCATGATATGAACTGGGGCCCCCGGTCGGAAACGATGTCCCTAGGAAACCCGTGGACTCTGAAGACATTGTTAATCATGATATCAGCTGTTTCTTTGGCTGTAGGCAGTTTGGGCAAGGCTATGAATCTAGTCATTTTAGAAAATCTGTCCACCACCGTGAGAACCGTGGTATTACCTTGGGAGACCGGGAGCCCCATGACAAAGTCCATGGAGATGTTGGCCCATGGTCTGGTGGGGATGGGAAGCGGTTGGAGAAGTCCCATTCGCCGACCGGAAGACGTCTTATTCCTGGCGCAGACCGAGCGAGCCTCGACATATTCCCGGACGTCCCGCTCCATGGACCGCCACCAGAACCTCCGAGTGATAACAAACATGGTCCGGCGAACCCCCGGATGACAGGTAAGCAGCGAGGTGTGAGCCCAGTGGATTACCTGTGGGTGCAGCTCAACTGGAACGAACAATCAATTCTCAGGACACCCACTAGGTGGCGGGCTCTCACCGTTAGCCTGCTTGACCTCACTTTCTATCTGCCAAATCACCGCTCCAACCACACAGGTTCGTGGAAGGATGGGCTCTGGTTCTTTGGCAACAGGCTCGGGGTCGTAGAGACGTGACAGGGCATCTGGCTTGCCGTTTTGGGACCCCGGCCTGTAAGAAAGGGAAAACGAGAAGCGGTTAAAAAAGAGGGCCCACCTAGCCTGGCGAGAATTCAGTCTCTTAGCTTTGCGTATGTACTCCAGGTTTTTATGGTCGGTCCAGACGATAAACGGGTGTTCCGCCCCCTCAAGCCAGTGTCTCCACTCCTCCAAGGCCAGCTTGACCGCCAACAGTTCCCGGTTGCCGACGTCATAGTTCCGCTCTGCCCGGGACAGGCGGCGCGACAAGAAGGCGCAGGGATGCATCTTCCCATCTAGTTCAGACCGCTGGGAGAGGACCGCTCCGATCCCCTCATTGGAGGCGTCCACCTCAACCACGAACTGCCGCCGGGGATCAGGCATCGTGAGGATGGGGGCCGTGGTGAAGCGGGTCTTGAGATGTCGAAAAGCAGCCTCCGCCTCCGGGGACCAGCGGAAACGCTCCTTCGTGGAGGTTAATGCATGGAGCGGGGCTGCTGTCGCGCTGAAGTTTCTGATAAACCGCCTATAAAAGTTAGCAAAACCGAGGAACTGCTGGTCCTTTTTGCGGCTATCAGGGGTGGGCCATTCGGCCACAGCGCTCACTTTAGCCGGATCCATCTGCACCCTTCCAGGGGCTACGATGAAGCCCAGGAAGGAGATGGTGTCGGCATGAAACTCGCTCTTTTCTGCTTTTACATAGAGCTTATTGTCCAACAATCGTTGGAGGACCTGGGACACGTGGTTCCTGTGAGACTCTAGATCTGGTGAGTAAATGAGAATGTCATCAAGGTATACGTACACAAACCGGTCTAAAAAGTCCCGGAACACATCATTTATCATAGCCTGAAAAACAGCTGGGGCATTGGTAAGACCAAAAGGCATGACCAGATACTCACAGTGGCCACTAGGAGTATTAAACCCGGTCTTCCATTCATCCCCCTCCCGGATCCTGATTAAATGATAAGCGTTGCGTAAATCCAACTTGGTAAATACCTTGGCTTGTTGAAGTTGATCGAAAACTGATGTCATGAGTGGCAGGGGGTAACGATTCTTTATGGTGATGGCGTTAAGGGGGCTGTAGTCAATGCAGGGCCTAAGAGATCCGTCCTTTTTCCCCACAAAGAAAAACCCGGCTCCAGACGAGGAAGGACAAATAAGCCCCGCCTCCAGCGATGACTCGATGTACTCCGTCATAGCCGCCTTCTTCGGACCGGAGATGGAGTATAACCGGCCCTTGGGAATGGAGGAGCCTGGTATTAGGCCTATAGCGCAATCATAAGGACGGTGTGGAGGAAGAGACAAAGCCTTGGCTTTGTTAAAAACCTTGCTGAGATGGTGGTAGCAGGGAGGCACGGATCTCAGGTCGGGGTTCTCAGAGTCTGTGGAAGGTGTGATAGACAAATTGTTAATGGAGGTTATGTTAAGCCCCTGGACCGAAACAGGTAGGTAGTGGTTCTCACAATCCTCCCCCCAACCCACAACCGCCCCTGTCTTCCAGTTAATGTGGGGGTTGTGTAGACACAACCAGGGATTTCCTAGGACTAGAGTCTGAGAGGCGGTTTCAATTACATAAAAGTTCAGAAGTTCCCTATGCTCCTGGATCTGCAGCTCCAATGGTTCTGTTATGTGCGTGATCAGAAACAGATCCTTACCATTAAGGGCTCTGGCCCTGATGGGGCTGGCCAGGGGTTTAGATTTTAACCCCAGTTTCTCCGCCAAACCCCTGTCGATCAGGCCCTCGTCGGCCCCAGAGTCTATGAGCGCCTTAATGTCGATAGTGGTGGCATGGTGTGTTACCTTAACCGGAGTCAGGCGGCGCGTAACAATGGCTGTGGCTGGGGAATGACTCTCCTCCCGGGGTCTTCTGGCTGGACAGGCGACGACGAGGTGGTTGAGTTTGACGCAGTAAAAGCAGCTGCCCTCCTGCTGGCGCCGTTGTCGCTCCTCTGGCGTCAGCCTCGTCCTGCCAAGCTGCATGGGCTCCTCCTCCCTGGCAGTGGACGAGGGAAGACCGTGCTCAGGCGGCAAATAACGAACAGCCTGCCTGTCCGGGGCTGAGAAGCGTGGGGACCTCTCCGACATCGAACCACCGTGCCGCGGTTGCCGGAGCTCACGAACCCGGTTGTCTGTCCGGATGGCCAGCGAGATAAGGGAGTCCAGGTCTCCAGGTCTGCAGGCAGGTCCACGGGCAGCAGCATCTCCTGGATGTGAGCCGCCAGCCCCTTCAGGAACATGTCGTACAGGGCCGTGTTATTCCAGCCGCTCTCCGTCGCCAGGGTGCGAAAGCGAATGGCGTAGTCGCACACAGAGTCCGTGCCCTGTGTCAGACCAGTCAGCTCCCTGGCCTTTTCCCTGTCTGTGGACACAGGATCGAAAATCCTCATGAGGGCAGCTTTAAAGTCCGTGAGGGAGGAGCAGAGCGGAGAGTCACGAGCCCACTCTGCGGTGGCCCAAGCTCTGGCTCTCCCTGTCAGGTGGGAAATAATGAAAGCAATCTTCGACCTGTCGGTGACGAATGCCTGCGGAAGCTGCTCAAAATGGATCGAACAGTCAATGAGGAAAGCCCTGCACTGTCCTGGTTCCCCAGAGAAACGCTCCGGGGGTGCCAGCTTGATTCCCACCCCTGCGCCCAGGGATGGAGTCGCTGCAGCTGCTGGAGGCTCCGGTGCCACAGGTGGCTGGGTGGCCTGCCGTAGGTGGTGCACCAGCTCTCTCACCTGGGACGAGAGCTCTCCGAAATGCGAAGCCATCGCCGTCTGTAGCTCCTCCTGACGGGCAATGCGGGCTTCCTGAGCTCGTAGCGTAGCCGCCCACTGGCCAGCCTCTGCTGAGTCCATACTGGCCGAAGTGTACTGTCAGGCCGGGACTCAAATGAGGACTCAGGTGCAGAGTTAGGCAGAGAGGAGCTTTATTTCGGGTCTTCAAGAACCCTCGAAAGAGTGAGGCTATAAAAGTAGGCCTGAATAAAGAGAAACAAAAAATCACTCCGAAGAGGAAAAAACACTGAACTAGGTTAATCACAAATAAACAAAATCAAAATCACTCTCAACGAGGAAAACAACAAAGGGGTATGAACAAACATAAACTAAGAACGCTCTGACAAAACACTATGCTAATCTCTCAGAAACAAAAGGGGCTAGGCTAAGATAATACAACAAAAAATCACTCTAACGAGGAAAGAAACAAAAGATCTCTGGAACTATGAGGCTAATACTAAGGCTATGAAATTACAACAAAAAATCACTCTTACGAGGAAAAACAAGAAGATCACAAAAGCAAGGCTATGGCTATGGTTCAGGAGACGAGGCTTTGGTGTACGCTGAGACAGATAAAACACTTCGGCACAGGACAAAGGGAGACGCAGACAATATATACACAGGGTAATGGGGAACAGGTGGAAACGATCAGGGCGGGGAAGACAATCAGACCGGTGACACATGAGGAAGGGCAAGTGACCTGAAACGAGAAGAGAGTTATCTTTCAAAATAAAACAGGAAGTGACAAGACAAGACAAAAACCCAGCTTGACCTCACCACGGTGTGACACACCCGAGCATTTGTTTCTGCTTGACTTGTGTGTGTGCTAGGGGGAAGGCATCGCATAAACCACCTGCTGGCCTCGTGCGTCCCTTACCTGTCCCTGGTCGTCTTTGGTCTCACATTGCAATAGATTTTGTTACTGGACTGTCCTCCTCACGAGGTAAGACGGTCATCCTGACCATTGTGGACAGGTTTTCTAAGGCTGTGCATTTTGTGGCTCTTCCTAAACTGCCCTCTGCTCTTGAGACAGCTGAACTCCTGGTGCTGCATGTCTTTCGTCTTCACGGTATTCCCTTGGACATTGTCTCTGACCGTGGTTCTCAGTTCACCTCTCAGGTTTGGAAGGCATTCTGTCAGGCCCTTGGAGCTTCTGTGAGTTTGTCTTCTGGTTTTCATCCTCAGACCAATGGGCAAACAGAATGAGCCAACCAAGACTTGGAGGCAGCTCTCCGTTGTGTGTCTGCCAGGAACCCCACCTCTTGGAGTGTCCATCTTCCCTGGATTGAATACGCCCACAACTCAAAAGGTGCAGCCACAGGTATGACCCCATTTGAATACTCTCTGAGTTACTTACCACCACTGTTTCCTGCCCAGGAGGGTGAGGTTGCTGTTCCCTCGGTCCAGGCCCATCTTCGCCGATGTTGTAGGCTCTGGAAGGATGTTACTCCGTTCTGTTGACCGCAATCGTCATTACGCTGACCGCCTTCGGACACCATCCCCCAGTTACCAACCAGGTCAGAAGGTTTGGCTCTGTGCTAAGGATATTCCTTTAAAGACTGATTCTAGGAGGCTCTCCCCTCATTACATTGGCCCCGATGAGGTTGCCAGCATCATTAATCCCTCGGCTGTGAAGCTCAAGCTGACACAGTCTTTGAGAATTCACCCCACTTTCCATGTGTCCCTACTGAAACCTGTCTATGTCAGTCCATTATGCCCTCCAGCCATACCCCCTCAATCTGCCCGGATTGTGGATGACCAGCCTGCCTTTACAGTCCGGCAGCTGCTGGATGTGCGTCGCAGGGGACGGGGCTTCCAGTACTTGGTTGACTGGGAGGGAGATGGCCCAGAGGAGAGGAGCTGGGTTTCTCGTCAGCTTATTTTAGATCCCTCTCTAATCCGGGACTTCTATCAGAAGCATCCTGACAAGCCTGGTAGGCCACCTGGAGGTGCCCGTTGAGGGGGGGTACTGTCACGATGGCAGTCGTGACTGTTGTTGTTTCCCTGTGTTCCCCCTGGTTTTCCCCATCCTTGTGTTGTGTTTGTAACCCCTGTCTGAAAAGGATGTACAGAGTTAGGTTTCGGTTTCAGTTCTAGGATAGGACCAATCCCAGAAGACTAGGAAATCGCTCATGGAGCCCAGGGGAGTAGATCAATATTAACCACACTCACACAAATTGTAGTTCTCAGAAAAAATGTATTCTCAGACATATGAACAACATGAGAATAAATTTGTGTACTTAATATAGAAAATAACAAAGTGCGTGCGAAATAGAACAAGGAAATAAAACAAAATAAAATGTCCGTGCGTATTCTCAGGCAGTTATGTCTTTATGTCAGTCTTTTGTTTCCCCCCTTTCTTCTTCAAGCTCAATTTTTATTTCGTTGGGGCCCTTCAGTTTCAGTGTTCTTTAATTTGAGTATTCTTTCGATGTCCTACCACACCGCCGTCAACCAAAGTGAAGTCCAGGGTCCTCAGCTCTGGTCCAGCACGAAGGTGCGTTCTGTTGTCTTCAGCTCTGGCTGGACATCTGATTCAGATAGCTAGGAAAGATAGCTAGCATTTTGTCTGGCTAACCAAATCAGTGGCTCACTGTTAGCTCCAGTTACACATCACACTCACCCTGGCAGTTATCCTAGCGGCTAATGGCTAACGGCTACATAGCTAGCGGCTACAATCACATGGCAGTACATCAGAAGTTAGCAGCTAAATTAGCTCCGCGGCTAACCCACTTATCCTCTCAAAACGGATGCAAACTCACCGCCGAGCAGGAAAACATGGACCAAAAACTTGGTGGACTTGGCCGATGTATTTTTCTCGGGTTTCGGTTAAGTTATGGGTTTTCACCCAGGGCTCACACAACTGGACAGTGACAGGGCCGCAGCATAGAAAATGTCTCCTCTCTCAGAGTCACTGTATCAGCCTCACATTGCTCTTTAGTGGGGCTACAAATCATCAAATCATCAACATACTGCAACAATGCTGTCCCGGGGGTCAGGACTAAAGGCTCTAAGCTGTCCTTAAGAGCTGCATTGTAAATAGTTGGACTCTCACAATAACCTTGATACTGTTACAGGAATTTTAAAGAAAAACCCTTAAATAAGGAGGATCGGATTCAAAACATCAAAGTTTAAGTTGAATTTATTGTTCTTGTACAAGAGGAGCATTTCACAGTGCAACACACTAAAGGGGTCACAGAGAAAAAGGCTCCCTGAGGAGCGTTAACAGTTGGTTCTTATACATTTTCCTGAAGATGGGCTGTCTCAACCCCTGTAAATTGTTAACAGTCAATTTGCATATAATGCATTTAAACAGCTTTCTTCAACATATCCATATATGAGTAGCCAGTATGTCCCCAATCTTGATGTCACCTCTCTGACCTGTCCCTGGCTCATTCTGTTCTGAAATCCCTCTGTTTATACATTAACCTGAACTTTACCTCACCCTGCCAGTCTCAGGGAAACAGCAATAAAGGGAAGTGCCCTAAGGACATGTAATATAGGAACAAACATTGTATAAGTTAAAACATCTAACTAGCTGAGTAACCCTAATTTTTATAACGGACACAAACGGGTGAGTGTGTATGGTTTGCCATTAAAAGTGAAAGCGAACCAAAATTGACTATCAGGGTGCACTGGCACACTGAAAAAGGCATTTGAGAGATCAACCACTGAGAAAAACTTAGCATCTGCAGGCACTTGTGATAAAATAGTGTAGGGATTTGGAACATTGGGAGCACATGGCTGTACTGCAGCATTCACAGCTTGTAGGTCTTGTACAAATCGCCATTCAACTGGTTGGCCTTCATCCCTAATCTTTTTGACAGGGAATAAAGGTGTGCGAACCGGCAAATCAGGACATGGAATTACGCCTGCTTGCAAAAGGTGATTGAACACTGGAGTAATGCCATCAATAGCCTCTTGTTTTAAAGGATATTGTTGTTTGCATGGGCAAAAGTCAGATTTTGCAGTTATCATTACTGGCTCACAACCCTGAATTAGTCCTACATCATATTTATGCTTTGCCCACAGAATATGAGGCACTTCTTTCAGAGCAGGTACATGCTTAACATTCTCTGCTGATAGTAAGACATATTTCTTGTGTGAGAGTGAGTCATTCAATGGCAGCAACTGCACAGTGCGTGTGCCATGGAAAGAAGACTGTAATGACTGTTTATATACCTGCAGCTGGGGAGAGTAAGTGACCAGTGGTTCACTTGTACTTTGCCAGTCTTGAATATGTACACATCTTTCTACAAACACCCCCAAATCTTCCCACCTACCCTTCACGTGTTTGGAAAAAGACACGTGAGGAAAACTATTGTTTGCATCAAAAAGTCTTTTCTGATTCTCAGTCAAACAAACAGAAAGCGCTGCACGGTGGTCATCCCAGAAAAGGGAGACCGTGGTCAGTCGTTCTTGTGTCACTTGCAGCCATGTGTGTTCATAGTCAGAGTCCGGGCCAAGATTCACATGAGATGTACAATGTAACTCATTGATTGTTAGAAAATCTGTATCTGTATCTTATTTTTTGTATCAGCTGATCAGTGGATGCAGAAGCCTCAAACTCCCACTGATATGCATACAACAGTTGTCTGGGATCATGCATAACAGCTATCAATGATTCATTGGGTCCGGTCAGGGAGGTGAGAGAACTCAACTTTAACCCGTCTGGAGTCGATATGAAACATATCCCCAATCTACACATGAGATCTCTGCCGAGCAGATTAACAGGGCAGAGATGTGAGAATAAGAATGCATGCTTTATTTGTTCTCCCTCTGGTGTAATACAACGCAGAGGAGCGGTCACTCTCTCTTTAATCGATTGGCCAGATGCTCCGACAGAATACACATGGTTACCAGTCATTTCTGGTGTGTGTGAAAATGTGGAAGCCATAATCACAGAATTTGTAGCTCCTGATTCTACCAAAAACATCACTTCAGTCCCTTCTATTGTCAACACATATATAAAAACAGTTTTAGGATCACCTGCATATTGTACACAAGTTTCAACCTATGGTGCGTTTTTCTGTTCAAGATATCTTATAGCATTATGTACATGAGCATGAACATGCTGGTGTGTGTGCTCCTGGCTGTCATCATTATGTAAACATGCATGTGGCTGTGTGTGTGTTTCACTTCCCTGTTCTGCAAATCCTTGGGGTGATGTCCCTCACCCTTCGTCCTGTCCCTGTCAATCAGACGTGCCGTATGCTCGTACCTGTTCATCCAGAGTGTTCATGGGACAGTCTCTAGCCCAGTGTCCAATTTCGCCACACCTATAACAGGCATTGGGATCTTGAGAGCCTTGTCCCTGCTGACCTCCTCGTCCGCCTCCTCGTCCGCCTCCTCTTCCACCTCCTCTTCCCCCGCAGTCAATCTGGATACATAGTCATCGACCTGTTCTTCTGGTTTTTGTTTGCAGCTGGCTATTTTAGACATATCCACCTTGGGAGGAAAGGCTCTCACCTAGCTCAAGGAGCACATCTCAATACTCCATGTTTTTAGCATGAGCCCAATCTACGTGAACAATTTTCAACTCAGGCCTGGGAATACGTTGGGAGATTTTAAGCAGGTCTCCTGGCCCAAGTTTCTTTGCCAGAATTCTTCGTATTTCAACTCCTATAGGTTGGAATTCTTGACAAAAATTAAGAAATTGTTCAATAAATTTCATTCCTGAGTTGCGTGGATCTGGCAGGTGTTCTGCCGCCTCTCTTACATCAGCTGCTGTCCATGGCCGATGCACGAGGATAGGACCATCCGGTCCAGCCACCTCGACCATGGGAAAGGTCGACGCAGTCGGTGTGTCAGTCTTAGGGGCTTGTTGTCTGGTCTGCATGGTATGTGTTGATGACTTGAATGCTGGGGGTACAGGCAGCACGACATCTCCATATTCTTCCTTCTCTTCTTCTTTCACATGTTGATCTGGCTCGTCATATCCTCCCATTGCTCTGGACACGGCAGGTGTTCATTGAAAGGGACAGGACTCCAGGTCTGGGTTCATCTTCAGGGCCTGCAGTTCTGTAACAGGATACACAGAAGTGGGTGCAGTAAGAGGTGAAAGAGTATATGGTGGTGGACCTTGCGTTTTCTTCATTTTCTGTTTTTCACTATTCTTTCTCTCTGATAATTCCTTCTGACACTGCAATCTCTCTCGTCTGTCAGCTTCTGCTTTCCAGTTACTCAAACACTTCCTATGTTTTTCTATTTCTTCCAAATCCTTCACCTTTATGCTCTTTCCCTTTTTCATTTCTGACTCCTTATAGTCTAATTTTCTTTCTAACTGTCCTACCTCTTTCATGCTCAGGGATCCCCCTTTAGGGAACCCAAATTCATTTGTCCATGCATTAAGACAATCAATACATTCAGAACCATATTTTGAGGTCATAATGGTGACGATGGGGCCTCCTGGAGGAGTCAGCGACTTAGACTTCCCTATTCCCATTTTCCAATAATGGGTGAGAGCTCTCTTTTATTCTCACAGGCGTCCCCGGAGAAGGGTGATTCATCTTTAGTCTCAATCACTCCAGAAAGACTTGTACTGAAAGTACAGAGATTGGACTTTAACCAATCTTGATCTAAGGTTGGACTCTTATACCAACCCGGTCAGTCTGGTCACCACTCGCCAAGTCTTACCCCTTCACCACACTATGCCTCTTTTTCCTCTATTTTTTTTTCTTTTCTTTTTTTTTTGTTCTGAAGAAACTGAAAGTTTCTCACCAAATTTCTTTTTCTTTTTCTTTTGAGTTCGTTGAATCCCAACGCCGGCGATCACGGACAAAATGATCAGTCATCCTGTCTCTTAATTGTTGATCGAGGTTGGAGGCCAGATTTCTTTTCCAATCCGGGTAAGCCACTCCACTGGTCACTGTCCGGACGACTGGTCGGGGATCCTGTTCGTGACGCCAAGTTTGTCGCGGAAATTCGATAAAGACTGAGAACATGATCAGTATTAAATGAGAACTTTATTCTTGGCCAAGGAGAGACAACAGTACGACTACAAGAGTCGCAAAGTTCTCTCTGCTGATAATACATTCAACTGCTCCTTTTGCAGACATTTCTCCCCCTCCCTCTCCTCTGAGACCATAAAAGGAGAGACCCTTATTGCATCGGGGGGTTACCCTCGTAAATATCTGCTTTACTCCCCTTCTACAACGTGGCTGGTACCAACATCTCTGGGACAGAGAGAAATGTCTAAACTCAAACATATATCAACCCATCAGGAGGCAGTCTCCTAAGTAGGACAAAGTTCATACAAAGTTAAACACAAAAATATAATTGTAAAATAAAGGTTACAAAAGAATTTTTCCGCTATAAACCAAAAACCATTCAGCAGCCTGGAGAGGAGGACAGAGCCTGTCAGAGAGAGAGACAGGTTAGTGAGGTGGAGTTTTATCGTCTCCATCACTGGAGCCCAGGTGTTTCATCTACGATCGGTTGGACCTGCTGGAATGGGAACACATGTTCAAATTAATTAGGGAACCATCACAAGATGAAGACACAGTTTGTGTTCATGTTTCAAAATGATTTGTCTCCAGAGTCAGCATTTTAACACAAATGATATTTGTCTTCTTGTTCATTATTTCCTCTCCAGACTGAGTGACTGTAACCTCTCAGAGAGAAGCTGTGAAACTCTGTCCTCAGTTCTCAGCTCCCAGTCCTCTAGTCTGAAAGATCTGGACCTGAGTAACAACGACCTGCAGGATTCAGGAGTGAAGCTGCTGTCTGCTGGATTGGAGAGTCCACACTGCACACTGGAAGGTCTCAGGTCAGATTATTACGAACCTGGCTCTAAGGCCATGACAAACACAAAGGGGAGTTGTGGGTTGAAGGCCAAATCAAAATAATTTATTGTTTAACAAGTAAGTTTAATCACGGTTGACTTAAACGAAACAAAAGAAACAATGAGGTGTGTTGATCAGTGAGTCAGTGGTGAAGGTGTGTGCTTGCATGAGTGAAACATGTAGGTGCGAGGTGTTGCATGAGATGAAAAGAAAGGAACCAAAAACCATTCAGCAGCCTGGAGAGGAGGACAGAGCCTGTCAGAGAGAGAGACAGGTTAGTGGGGTGGAGTTTTATCGTCTCCATCACTGGAGCCCAGGTGTTTCATCTACGATCAGTTGGACCTGCTACAATGGGAACACATGTTCAGATTAATTAGGGAACCGTCACAAGATGAAGACACAGTTTGTGTTCATGTTTTAAAATGATTTGTCTCAGCTCCATATAATTTAAACAGCCTCTGTCATCAGAGTTAATGAATGTCTTCTGTCAGGATTTCAAATTTCACAGTATAAAAAGTCTTTGAATTTTCTGATGGACTTTATTGTAATTCACCCATGCCAACTTTACCCTTGAAAAACTT
>NC_040033.1:21131017-21168495 GCF_000972845.2 Larimichthys crocea | reverse complement strand
AAGTTTTTCAAGGGTAAAGTTGGCATGGGTCTTTCTGGAACATAACCAGACCCCAGGAATGTCTCCTTTAACAGTGTGGGAATCCATGAAGGCATACCTGAGGGGACAAATAATATCATATAGCACACAGCAAAGAAAACGGCACAATACGAAACTTGAACAGTTAACAAATGACATTCTCAAATTAGATGCTACACTTGCTGTCACCCCATCCGATGATTTATTCAAACAGCGACTAACTCTCCAAACGGAGTTCAATTTGTTATCAACAAGACGCATTGAAAACCTGATAAATAAATCACAGAGTAAAGCATTCGAATATGGTGAAAAGACGGGGAAGATTCTCGCCCACCAACTCCACCAGAAAACTGTGGATAGAACTATAGCTGAGATAAATGATGAATTGGGCACTAAGCATTTAGACCATCCAGAGATTAATTCATGCTTTCATAGATTTTACTCAAAGTTGTACGATAGCGAAACCCTTGGTGACCGTGCTTTATTTGATTCGTTTTTCAGTAAAATAAATGTTCCCACAATTAATAGCAGAGTTGCGTCCGAGCTAGACAAACCATTTTCTGTAGGAGAACTTACTAAGGCAATTAGGCTCATGCAAGCTGGAAAATCCCCAGGATCAGATGGGTTCCCAAGCGAGTTTTTAAAAAAATTTGTAGATCAGCTATCTCCCATCTTGCTCTCTGTATTCGAGGAGTCATATGCCACCGGCTCCCTCCCTCTGACTATGCGACAAGCGGCCATCTCCCTTATTCCTAAAAAAGATAAAAACCCTCTAGATTGTGGTTCTTATCGTCCCATTTCACTCTTAAATGTAGACAGTAAAATCCTTTCCAAAGTTCTGGCTTGCTGCTTAGAGGCGGTCTTGCCCTCAATTGTAGCAGACGATCAAACTGGTTTTATTAAAGGTCGCCACTCCTTTTTTAACATTAGACGCCTACTTAATATTCTTTATGGTCCCACTCCACCCGACTAGAGGCGGTCTTGCCCTCAATTGTAGCAGACGATCAAACTGGTTTTATTAAAGGTCGCCACTCCTTTTTTAACATTAGACGCCTACTTAATATTCTTTATGGTCCCACTCCACCCGACATTCCAGAAATATTATTATCACTTGATGCTGAGAAGGCGTTTGATCGGGTGGAGTGGGACTATCTCTTCTACACTCTCAAACAATTTGGCTTTGGTGAAAAATGTATCTCTTCGATTAAAGTTCTGTATTCTTCTCCACTAGCAGCTGTCCGAACAAATAACAATCTCTTTCCTTACTTCCCGCTCCGTCGTGGCACCCGTCAGGGCTGTCCCCTGTCCCCCCTTCTGTTTGCTGTTGCAATCGAGCCACTAGCTCTAGCCTTACGTAGTGAAATTAATATAAAAGGAATACGGAGATACGACTCAGATAACAAGGTGTCCTTGTATGCTGACGACATGCTTTTATATTTGTCCCATCCTTTAACTAGTCTACCAAATACTCTGAACCTGCTTGAAGAATTTGGCAAAATATCGGGATACAATGAACCTACATAAGTGTGAAATTATGCCAGTGAATATAGCAGCTAAGCAAATTGACCTTGGTTTATTCCCACTTAAAGTCAGTCCACAAAAATTCAAATACCTAGGAATCAAAGCTAATTTTTCCCCACTATTGACCCATCTTAAGCAGGATTTGGAACGTTGGAATTTACTCCCCCTGTCGCTTGGAGGCAGAATTAATGTAATTAAAATGAATGTTTTGCCCAGATTTCTGTATATATTTCAGTGCGTCCCCCTATACCTATCTAAATCCTTCTTTATGTCAGTGGACATGTTGGTGTCAGGATTTATATGGAATAAGAAAAACCCCCAAATACAGAAGGGAATCTTACAGCAGCATCGTCAACATGGAGGATTATCCCTCCCTAATTTCCAGTTCTACTACTGGGCTGCCAACATTAGGACTATGCTGTTTTGGAAAGACTCTTTGTCTGGTGACACTAACCCTGAATGGTTACAAATGGAAAACTCCTCTTGTCTTCATACTTCTTTACACTCACTGTTATGCTCAAAACTCCCTCTTTCGGAATCCATATCTAAATACACCTCAAATCCAATTGTGAAACACTCTTTTAGAATCCTGACACAGTTCAGACGAGGTTTTTCTCTCAAAGATTTGCCCACTTGCGCTCCTATAACAAGAAACCACCAGTTCACGCCATCACTTATAGATGGTGCTTTTCATGAATGGGCTAATAGAGGAGTCGCCACAATAGAAAACTTATTCATTGACAATACTTTTGCATCCTTTGATCAATTAAAGCTTAAATTTAACATTCCAAATTCTCATTTTTTTAGATTTCTGCAGCTCCATGGTTTTATATCAAAATCCTTTACTCATTTCCCATCCCAACCACCCGACTCCCTCTTAAACGACATTCTGAAGCTTAACTCAGGCTCCAAAGGGATTATTGGGAACATATACTCCCTACTAAATACATATAATTCGGAACCTTTGGCATCATTAAAGACTCAATGGGAGGACGATTTGGGGCTTGAACTTCCTGAGAATATCTGGGAAAGGGCTTTAGATAGAATACATTCTTCTTCAATCTGCCTACGACATACGGTTATCCAGTTCAAAGTTATGCATCGTCTGCATTGGTCTAAAGTAAGACTAGCAAAGTTCACTCCTAGTATTGATCCCATTTGTGATCGATGCAGGCAAACACCAGCCACCCTCTCACACATGTTTTGGTTTTGTTTAAAGCTAGATAATTTCTGGCAGTCAATATTTAAAACCTTTTCAGATGTTTTCCGAGTACCTATAGAACCTTCTGCCATTACTGCCATATTTGGAGTAACTCCTCACGTCACTCACTTTGACCGCCAGGCGAAGAGTGTGATGGCTTTCGCATCTCTTGTAGCTAAATGATTGATATTGTTTAAGTGGAAGGAGAAACTCCCCCCAACCTATAAAATGTGGATCAATGACCTTCTACACCACTTGGTATTAGAGAAGATTCGTTACTCTACAAGAGGATGTACTAAAAAATTTGATTCTACATGGAAACCTTTTTTAAGTTATATAGAGAAATTGGATATCGTTAATATCGGTGTTTAATATGACTGGTCCTGTATTGTGTATAATCTGCAACCCATAAGGACTGCTTCTGATTACATATTGAAGTTTTAACTTTAATTCATTTACTTATTTATTTTACTTTTTATTTATTTTTTTAATTTTTATTCTTATTTTTTTTTCCACATATATATTTATATAAAAAATTTTTCCAATATACATTTTTGTATATGTACTTTTGATATGTACAAGTGTCTGCTTATAAGTTCAATCAGTATTGAATTGTCAATTGGTACAGCAATATTGTTGCAGGGATGGGGCTCTGTTGGAGCGAGGGGGGGGTGATGTTTATATTTGTATTATTTCTGACCACTTAAGTTCCTGTATCCATGTACTTTGTACACTATGTCTTCTTGTATAAACATCAATAAGTCCCCACCTTGCCTGGCGAGAATTCAGTCTCTTGGCTTTACGTATGTACTCCAGGTTCTTATGATCGGTCCAGATGATAAACGGGTGTTCCGCCCCCTCAAGCCAATGCCTCCACTCTTCCAAGGCCAGCTTGACCACCAACAGCTCCCGTTTGCCGACGTCATAGTTCTGCTCCACCCGGGACAGACGGCGCGACAAGGTGGCGAAGGGATGCATCTTCCCGTCCTGTTCAGACCACTGGGACAGGACCGCTCTGATTCCCTCGTTGGAGGCGTCCACCTCGACCACAAACTGCCGCCAGGGATCAGGCATTGTGAGGATGGGAGCCGTGGTGAAGCGGGTCTTGAGGTGCTGAAAGGCCGTCTCCGCCTCCGGGGACCAGAGGAAGCGTTCCTTTTTGGAGGTGAGTGCATGGAGCGGGGCTGCTATTGCGCTGAAGCTTCTGATAAGCCGCCTATAAAAGTTAGCAAAACCGAGGAACTGCTGGACCTTTTTGCGCCATTCGGCCACAGCACTCACTTTAGCCGGATCTGCAGTTCCAATGGTTCTGTAATGTGCGTGATCGTGAACAGATCTTTGCCATTAAGAGCCCTGGCCTTGATGGGGCTGACCAGGGGTTCTGATTTTAACCCCAATTTCTCCGCCAAACCCCAGTCAATTAAGCTCTCATCGGCCCCGGAGTCTATGAGCCTCAATGTCAATAGTGGTGGCATGATGCGTTACCTTAACTGGCGTCCGGCTGTGCGGAACGAGGGCTGTGGCTGGGGGTTGACTCACCTTCCGGGGTTTTCTGGCCGGACAGGCGGTGACCAGGTGATTTAGTTTGCCGCAGTAAAAGCAGCTGCCCTCCTGCTGGCGTCGTCGTTGCTCCTCCGGTGTCAGCTGTGTCCTGCCAAGCTGCATGGGCTCCTCTTCCCTGGTGGTGGAGGAGGGAAGACTGTGCTCTGGCGGCAAATAATGGGGAACCTGCCTGTCCGGGGCTGTGAAGCGTGGAGACCTCTCTGACGCCGCTGCTCCGCGGTTGCCGGAGCTCGCGAACCCGGTTGTCTGTCCAGATGGCAGGTGAGATGAGGGAATCCAGGTCTGCAGGCAGATCCAGTGGCAGCAGCAGCTCCTGGATGTGAGCCACCAGCCCCTTCAGGAAAACATCGTACAGGGCAGTGTTATTCCACCCGCTCTCCGCCGCCAGGGTGCGAAAGCGGATGGCGTAGTCGCACACCAAGTCCCTGCCCTGTGTCAGTCTGCTCAGTTCCCTGGCCTTTTCCCTGTCTGTAGACACAGGGTCAAAACTCCTCATGAGGGCAGTTTTAAAGTCTGTGAGGGAGAAGCAAAGCGGAGAGCCACGAGCCCACTCAGCGGTGGCCCAAGCTCTGGCTCTCCCTGTCAGGTGGGAAACGATGAATGCTATTTTAGACCTGTCCGTGACGAAAGCATTTGGAAGCTGTTCAAAGTGGATCGAACAGTCAATGAGAAAAGCCCTGCATTGGCCTGGTTCCCCAGAGAAACGCTCCGGGGGGGGCCAACTTGATTCCCATCCCGGTCATGGGAGCTCCCTGGGTTGGAGCCGCTGCAGCTGCTGGAGACTCCGGCGTTTGGCTGGGCGGTCTGCCGCAGGTGGTCCACCAGCTCTCTCACCTGGGACGAAAGCTGACTTAGATGCGCCGCCATCGCCGTCTGGAACTCCTCCTGACGGGAGATGCAAGCTTCCTGAGCCCGTCACGTAGCCGCCCACTGGCCAGCCTCTGCTGAGTCCATACTGGCCAAAGTGTACTGTCAGGCCGGACTCGAAATAGGACTCAGACGCAGAGGTGTCAGTGAGCTTATTTATTTTGAAATAACAAAACCCTCTCGACAGAGTGATGCTACGGCAGGCTATGAAAAACAGACCTAAACTAGAGAAAACAAAAAACCCTCCAAAGGAGGAAAAAACTCTAACATGCTTTATGAAAAAATTATCAAAATCAAAATCACTCACAATGAAGAAAATCAACAGGCTGCAAAACATTAACTGAAAGCGCTCCAAGGGAGGCTGAAAAACACAACAAAACTAAGCACTAAGAAACAAAGGCTAGACTAACAAATTTACAAAAAAAAAAAAATCACTCAATCAGGGAGAAAACAAAAAACACTAAGCAAAAACACTATGGCTATGGCAAGGCAAGGAAAAGGCTTAGGCGA
The DNA here is from genome assembly GCF_000972845.2 of Larimichthys crocea. Taxonomy (NCBI): domain Eukaryota; kingdom Metazoa; phylum Chordata; class Actinopteri; family Sciaenidae; genus Larimichthys; species Larimichthys crocea. The sequence continues at coordinate 21,162,815 of NC_040033.1, read as the reverse complement.
ACACTTCGAGGACGAAACACTTTGGAACAGGACAAAGGGAGACGCAGACAATATATACACAGGGTAATGGGAAACAGGTGGAAACAATCAGGGCAGGGAAGACAATCAGACCGGTGACACATGAGGAAGGGCAAGTGACCTGAAACGAGAGGGCAGGTAAATATCTAAATAAAACTGGAAATGACGAGACAGAACAAAAACCCAACTTGACCTCACTGCGGTGTGATAGTGTTTGTGGATTGAGCACTTGATCATCAATTTAATCTATGAATCATATTATCATATTGATTAATTATTATCAATTGAATATTTATTTAATAAACAAACTTTTTTAGGCCATGTATAAGAAAAAAATCGGTCAATTAAATAGAAATCACCAATCTCTCTATTTCCTGCTGCTCTCTGTGTGCTCATGAACATTCTGTTTTTGTTCCTCTGTTTTCTTTATTATTTTTTGTGTATGCATATTATGTTTCCTTTCTTTTTGGTTTAGTTGTTCATGTCTATTGAAATGTTGTTGACAAGTACAAAGTGTGTATGTCAATCTACCTAAAGTTAAAGAAGTCATACAAACTGACTTTTTACAGATTGTTGAAAGATAAATCTGAATCTGTTGTTGGTTTTCACTTCCTCTGGTTGACTGAATGTGTGTTAAATTAAAGACATAAAAAGAATCTATGTACCCAAGTTCATCCTTGTACTTATCAAGACATATTACATCTATGGTCCCATCTCTCTGTCTGCCTGGTCTGGGTTTAATTAAAAAAATACTTAATTCACTAAATAGTTTTGGTGGAATTAAATATATAATTTCCATAGTTTTGTTGTGTAAAGCCTGTTCCTATCAAACAAATCTTTTTATTATTACAGTTATTACTCAATTGCTAAAACACAATTTCTGAAACTTTACTCAATTTTTTAAAAACATTAAACACAAAACCTCAGCTTCAAGTACTATTTACAAAAACTATTGCTCAAAGTGAAACTGGCCTCAAAACAGATATACCTGTGCTCAAAACCAAACACTGATCTCAAATCATAAACAAAGTGATCAAAATTATATTTGCGATCAAGCAGTCAGTAAACATCTCCCTGGTGAGATGTTCCGGGCACGTCCCTCCGGGAGGCGGCCCCGGGGAAGACCCAGGACACGCTGGAGGGACTATGTCTCTCGGCTGGCCTGGGAACGCCTTGGGGTCCCCCTGGGAGAGCTGGCAGAAGTGGCTGGGGAGAGGGAAGTCTGGGCCTCCCTGCTAAAGCTGCTGCCCCCGCGACCCGATAAAAACGGATAAAGCGGAAGAAGACGGACGGACGGACAGTCAGTAAACAATACACCAAAAAATAGAAAACACATTGTTCAAAACATATAGTTGTCAGGGAGAAGTACATTTTTAATCTCAAAACAAATTTCATATTTTTCCATCATTGTCCTTTGATGAACAAAAACATGTTCTATCATAGTAGCTCAAAATTGATCAGAAATTACTACTCTGCTTTGCTCTTTGCATTTTTTTTGTTCTTCCTCCTTGTTAGATCCCGAGTTACCCCTGTACAGGTGGTTTCGGCCCAGCTCTCCGTCTCACGGGTCCGATCCTCAAGCCCGTGGGTCTTACCCTATCGGGACGGTTTAGAGGACTGTTTAAGCTGGTGGCGAGGAGATTCGCCTAGCTTCTAACTGCCTTCATCCGCACGTCTACCCTGCTTACTCTAGTATAGCACCTGACCAAATAGCCCCTGCGGGCCAAATACTGCTTTGATCCACACTCTCTGTCCGACTTTGAATGGGACTCTCAGTCCTAGGACCGCCTTTTCCTGGCACCGCCGGTCCACTTGGGCGTTGCGGAAATGAGTCCCATTATCCGTTCGGAGTTCTTTGGGCACTCCCAAATCGGAGCAGACTTGATCCAGCATGCTGACCACACTGCTGCCATTGATTCTTCTCACTGCTCTGACGAGTACGTACCCTGACATAGAATCCACTAGCACTAAAAGGTACTTCTCACCTTTTTTCCCTGTAATCCCCAGCGGGCCAGCTGCATCCATACATACTGAGCCCCAGGGTACAGTGCTCTTTATGGTGAGGCCGTCCACCCTTCTTCCTCGTCGTCCTGCGTTGTATTGACCACATACGTCGCAGTCTTGGAGGACTTGGCGGACTCGGCCTCCTGGAATCCAGAGTTGCTGCTTTTCCAATTCCTTCCGTGTAGGCATGGTGCCAACATGGCCTAGCGCTTCATGTACGGCCTGCACCACTTCTACCACGGAGCCTTCGGGAACCACCCTTCCTTTGGGTGTCTGTTCCCACTTCTCTCTCCCAACGAAGATGATTCTTCTCTGTTGTACATACCGATCCACTTCATCATTTCCCTTCCAGTGAGCGCCTTCTTTTCCATGGGCTCTCTGATGCACCACGTCTAGGCACATCTTTAGTCGTATCCAGGGTTTCTCGGCGCCTGTGGTCCCGCACCCGGTGCGGCCTCCTCCATCCCTGCCTTTTCCGTCTTCGTTGTTCGAGTCGTCTGTCTCAAGGCCTCCCTTAGTACCTTCGGGCAGGGGATGAGTCACAGACTAGTTGGGCTATTCAGCGCCGCTTCGGGTATTCAGCCTGACTGCTCCCGTCGGTCGCTCCTTCTTCCCGCTCCTCCTCTAGGGTCTCCGCAGGCTGGTGGCTCAGCTTCTCTCACTGGTCACCTAGCAGTACTGCCCTCTGGCAGGACTGCTCTGCCGAAGTGCCTGGGCAGAGTTTCTCTCTACCGCACACTTGGCTTTTCTTCTCGGGTCGTCTCACACGACCAGCAGTGGATTCTTCCTCCTGGATTCCTCCTCTGCCGGGGGTTCTTTTTAGGCCCGATGAACCTTTTCATCGAGCCCCACGTTGGGCGCCACGTGTTAGATCCCAAGTTACCCCTGTACAGGTGGTTTCGGCCCAGCTCTCCGTCTCACGGGTCCGATCCTCAAGCCCGTGGGTCTTACCCTATCGGGACAGTTTAGAGGACTGTTTAAGCTGGTGGCGAGGAGATTCGCCTAGCTTCTAACTGCCTTCATCCGCACGTCTACCCTGCTTACTCTAGTATAGCACCTGACCGAATAGCCCCTGTGGGCCAAATACTACACTAGCCGCGTGCGTTCACGGCAGCTCTCCTCTCATTGATCTGTGCACTTGGTATGGTGCTAGGATATTTTTTAGTGGCTCGGACAGTGAGCCCCAAGGGTCTGTTAATTTCAGTGGGCTAGAGTAACCTATTAGAACCTTATTTGATGTTGAACACACTATACCTCATGATTACACCCTGTAGGAGATGTCATAAATGTGAGGTCCACAACTTAATCTTTAACTGCAGTGGATATATTTATTGCAAAGTTTAGCAAGGGCAAGCATACAGTTTAATTCATTCAGATTTGATTACTCCTATCCTCTAAAATCACTATCCTTATATTAATAAATTTGATAACCTGATACGAAGGCTGTTGCTGAGTTACTGAGGTTGGTCCAATTTGGAGAGAGGGAGGGAAAGGGTGAAGCGGTGATCAGTCGATCCAATCCTTTCACGACTGCCAAACTGCTGGATTTCATCGAGAGTCCCTGGCTTCGTCCAAAGCCCAGAAAGTCCCCGACATCCACAGTCTCTCTTCGGCAGGAGGAACACGAAAAGAATTCTGGTTGGTCCAGTCGAGGCCCACAGCTGGTTTGGGGGTGGTTATCCTCCTTGGCTCGGCTCCCTCTTGCCAGCTGTGGCTCACCGGATTCTTCTCTTGCGATGTTGGGCCGTTCATCTTCCCTCTCTGTGGTTTGGTGTCTAAGTCCGTAGATTCAATGCTCCCGTTTTGGTCTGTCGTCCAGCATGTCTCGAACTTGGGTGCCGGCTGACGAGGATAACCCCGATCTCCGTTGTGCAGTGGCTCTTATACTCCCCGTTTGTTGGATTTTCCCCCTACCAGGCTACAATGAGTCACTTGCTGGAGTCCAACCATATTAGGTGGTGATTGTCATAGTTCATCCTCTCTGTTTGTCCCTCCAGATGTTTCCTGTTTGCTTCACTTATCCCCTTCTCACCCTTTCTCCAGACTGGTTGCTCAAGTTTCGCTTCCTCAACCCCTCAGCATGATTTAGTTATTATTTTTTACCTTAGCTACCAACTTATTGCAATGATTTCACAATCTCCAGTAGTCAGAATCTTCAGTTATAATCACAATCTTTTCTTATGGTTACACTCATTTCAACAGTTCATTTTTGCATTTGTTTAAACACAGAATCATCATTAATCACATTTTAGCTTAGCTCATTTTTATCTTTATGCATTACTCACTCATATATATTTTTTTTAATGTCCAAAGGCTTATCATTACTGGCATAAATGAAAAGTCCCTTCGTTCCCCATTTGCTAGGCCAGACAGTGAGACACTCTGTCATCCGTCTCACAGGTTGTTATTTTAACTTTTCTGTTGCGTCAGCGGATCAGGGATCTCAACTCACTTGACATCCTCCTTGTACCCCTATTTTTACAGTACTGTACCCTGCATCTCACAAACTTGTCCTTTGTCTCTGTGATACTGTAATTCTTGTTCTTTGTTGATATGAACCTGCAACCAGTCAAAATATATTAAGCAGTCAGTACTGTAAACAAATGGAAAGCACAATGTTCAGGGCCAGACAGTTTGTTTATTGCAATTCTACAAAAAGTAGATGTGCAGTTACAAAGAATATTCATGCAGTACACTACATGCAGTGATGAACTTTACAAATGTCTGTTGAAACAGCTGCATGTAGTGTAGTACAGTAAATCTGCAATTACAAAAATACAGATATACTGAACCTGTTCTCTTCTCTGAATGTCCTTACTATGGTGGACACAGAAAATTGTCTCAAATTGTGTTGCACTCTAAGTCCTGCTTCCCTCATTGTTAGTCCATGAACAAGAACATGGTCTATGATTGTTGCTTGAATTCTATCGGATATTTCCACTTTTTGTCTTCCTCTTCTTCTTTCTTGCCCTCCTCCTCTTCCTCCTCGTACCCCCCACCTTGCATACGCACTCGTCCTCTAACATAGCTTCTTCTATCAATTCTCTGACTTTCTCATTCCCACCTTCAACAACCTGTTTGCTCTCTTAACTGGCTTATATTGGTTGTGTCACATCATTTGAAACAAGTGAAATCAATTTTGAGTAGTTGTGTTTAATAAATGACATGTGTGCTCTATTTGTATTTGATTGCTTCCACTTGTGTTTACCAGTATGAATGACATGTGCATTAGAGTGCAGAATGTGTTTTGGGAATGAGAATGTGTTTAGAGTTTTGCTGAAAAGTGTAAGTGAGATCTGCAAATTGTGTTTTACCATGTGAAACGGTTTAAGGTATTGACAACAGACTGCACAATTAGCTAAATGATTTCAAGCATCTGAGAACTTTGTTCAGCCAGTGGGTTTTTGTGTTTTAGCAATTGAGAAAAACTGTATTCATTGACACTCAAGTTCTTTTACTGACAGTTGCTCATTTCTAACAGAAGATGGAGCAATTGTCCATGATTGATTCGTGAACATGACCACTGTCATCCCTAACACTTGGTAATTTGGATAATGATAAAACAAATAATGATGTTTATGATTGGATTATTTTATCAGAGTGTTTTTCTTGTGCTCTGCTTTGTTTGGTGTCTGTCTGAGAGAAAACTTAGATCGAGCTTCGTTCGACCGTTTTCTCTGTTGAGCGCTCTTTAGCTTTCGTTATATGTCTTTGTAGTTATAAAGCAAACTACTCTGATGAAGAAGTTTCTCCGTGGAGTGTTTGTGTGGATCTCCACGGCAGCTCGTGGAGACGTTGGCTGCCTCATTGGCACATGTCCTGGAGGGGTGGAGCGAAGCGGAGCCGCCTCTCGTTTGGAGCTCTTGTTTTCGTCAGCCTCCCAACAGAGCAGCTGTAGCGACCGTCGGGAGAGGACTGAACGGTAAAGCCAGTGAATGAATCAATGGCCTTTCGGAGGACATATATTTTCCCGGTTCTACAACAGTAGCAGGCTCTGAATCCAGGAAGGTGGATCAATTTGTGCGCAATTTCCAGGGAGAGCGTTTGATTCTGAAGAGGGTCGAACCACTGCCTTTTTTCAGGCTGCTAAAGGTTTGTGGTTGTCGTCGTCCTTTGAAGCGCTGACATCGTCCACACTGCTCAAGGAGTGTTTTAACTGTGGAGCCTCTCTGTCGCCAAATGGTTGTGAGTGCGTGAGGAGAATGCTGATGAACTGCACCCTGCGTCCTGCCGAGGCGCACCGCGTCTCCTGCTGCAGCTGAGGGCCCCAACAGGCCCCCAGCAAAGCCGATCAGTTGTCCAGAGAAGCACCTGGGCCTGCGCACCACTTCACTCTTGACCTGAGCAATTTTACGCCCTCAACCAAGTAAAAAGTGAGTGGGATCTAAGCACCAGAGCTGATTTATTTCACCCTCCAGTAGCTGTGGAAAAACGTTAAAATGGGTAATAGCTTCTCGAACATCTCTGCCTTCCAGTCTCTTCACATTGTCATGCTGGGGTTGGACTCTGCTGGGAAGACCACAGTTCTTTACAGACTCAAATTTAATGAATTTGTAAACACAGTTCCTACAATTGGGTTTAACACTGAAAAGATCAAACTGAGTAATGGCACAGCGAAGGGCATTAGTTGTCATTTCTGGGATGTGGGAGGACAGGAGAAGCTGAGGCCTCTGTGGAAGTCCTACAGCCGCTGCACTGATGGAATCATTTATGTTGTGGACTCTGTGGATGTTGACAGGCTGGAGGAGGCCAAGACTGAACTGCACAAAGTCACCAAGTTCGCAGAGAACCAGGGCACACCACTACTGGTCATTGCCAACAAGCAGGACCTTCCCAAATCTCTTCCAGTAGCAGATATTGAGAAGCAGCTGGCTCTGCATGAGCTCATCCCCTCCACTACCTACCACATCCAACCTGCATGTGCTATAATAGGAGAGGGGCTTCATGAGGGTATGGACAAACTGTATGAAATGATACTGAAGAGGAAGAAATCCCTCAAACAGAAGAAGAAGCGGTAACAGCTGCTCATGTGTTTTACTTAGATTTAATGTGAGGAGTCTAAACAGGTTTTCTTTGCAGTGATTTGGGATTTTCTGGATGAAATACTGTGAAGCTATGAATGACGCTTTTGCACACATGAAGCTGCCGCTGCCTAGAGCTGATTTACTTCAACATCCAACATGAAACTGCAGCAATGGCAGCTTCATGTTCACCAAAAAGACAAATTCATAAAAGAAAATACAGCATGGAGGGAGAGAAACAGGCTGGCCTGTTTGTCATTGACACAGTTTACTTGATGAAGTGCTGTCAACCATTTTTATTTCTATCCACAGGAGGTCTGCTGTGGAAATACAACTTTGATTTTACACATGGCTCAGGTCACTTGTGCCCTGTGCTCTTTTGTTTTTGTTGAATAGATATCTGTAGTATCTTTCTTTGATTATGGATATCATGCAGACTGTTTTTGGAGCGTTGAAGTAGCCTTTCCTCTGCATGGTGGACTGAGGACAGAGTGTCCACTACTTTGCACTTTTCATTTTCTAACAAACGGTAAAGAACTGCACTGTATTAATAAGTGAGCAGATCCAGGTGGTTTATGTAAGAAGCCAAACTTTTTTTTTTTATATTAAAAGATTTATTCAATGATTTGGGTGATTTCATTTATATATGGTTAAAGAAGTAGTGAGAATGATGTAAAGGTCACGCTGGTAGCAGGAGGTGAGACATTACAACCAACTTGACACAATAAGGAGCTTTGACTTGTTGATTGATTGATCTCTTCAGAGTTCAGAGGGCTTGCAGAAGTTGTAATGTCTGAAGCTCAAAATTCTGAAAAGATTTCTGGTGTAATCTTCTGCACATGTAGTAAACATTTAAAGCAAGGCCAGAGCTCATTCATGAAATTTATGGATCTGCATTGCAGTGCTGCGTTTCTGCTTCACAATAGTGTTTACAGCAGCAACTAGCACTCACACTAGGATGTAGATTTCTGTCATGTCAACTCTTATTTAAATTTGTGGTATGAAGTTTATTTAACCAGTATTTCTAAACCTCACAACATTGCTCAACATGACCTTTTTTCTGAGGGAGCAACTTGGTTTTGTTTTTTGACTTAAAAAAAAAAAAAATATATATATATATTTATATATCTTTTAAGTTCAACAAACAAAACCAAGTTGCTCCCTCAGAAAAAAGGTCATGTTGAGGAATGTTGTGAGGTTTAGAAATACCGGTTTCCCACAAAAACAGAACAGAAAGAGCCCTGTCATCTCAGGATGACCCGTTACTATGGAAACAGCACAGCAAAACCAACCCTCAGTGATTTAAAAAAAAAACAGATTTCTCTTCCTGCTGTTGTCTGCAGTTATGATAGTAAATATGTAGTCCACATACATACATTCACCCATTCACACACACACTCACAAACACTGACATCACAGCCATTAGGAGCAATTTGGGGTTCAGTAAATAGCTCAAGGACACTTGAACAGGTGGCCTGGAAAACAGTGAGCTTCTGTTAACTAGAGTGTATTCTGAGGGTATTTATGAAACCTACTGTAGTTATTTCTTTAAATGGGCCAAATTCTTTACCTTAATGAATCATTCAGTCATCATTTATCTCTCAGTCTCTTTGGGTTCATCCTGTGCCAGCAGGGTTCAGCTGAAGTTCAATTCTTGGGAGGCTGTGTGTGGTTACATTACATACCTGATGGACTTTGCTCAATTTAAGACATGTCTCTAAGTATACTTTGTCCCACACATTACATATGTGTCATTTTATCCTGCAAGTCAACTGTTTTATAAAGCTTTAACTATGTCAAAAATCAAACCTTGTATGAATACATTTCTCTTGTATTTCAGTATAAAGCAATGTCAGAGGGGGTGCCAGCAATCTCAACATTTTGTTGATTCCAGCACAGTAACGGCACCTCTCTTCATTTGACCCATTTGTTAGTTTGAAACATGCGGAAGCTGGTGAAGGTTTCCTGGATCAGACTAGACAATATTTGAGTCTTTAAAGGTGGTTTCTGTGCCAGATTAGTTAATAATAGAGTCAAGAGAATAGAGTCTGCCCGAGGTTTCTTCCTGTTAAAAGGAAGTTTTTCCTCGCCACCGTCACCAAGTGCTTGCTCATGGTGGAACTGTTGGTCTCTGTAAATGATATTATAAAGAGTACAGTCTAGACCTACTCTGTATGAAAAGTGTCATGAGATAACTTTTGTTATGATTAGGGATGGGAATCGAGAACTGGTTCTTGTTGAGAACCGGTTCCGTGTGTTTCAATTCCATGGAATCGTTTTATAGTTTAACGATTCTCTTATCCATTCCAGAAAGCACGAATTACGTCGCGTAACTTCCGCAAGAAGTTACGCACGCTCAATTCCAGCAAGCACGACAAATTACACCATGTAACTTACGCAAGTTTCTCACGTGCAGTGCAATGAGTAGCATGGGCAGACTGGGACAAAAAATCGGCCCTGGCATTTTGGACCAGAGCAGCCCACAACAACCAGGTACGGAAGGTAAATAACACACTGCCTACCACGTTAGCGCCATGTGCTTCTTTGTAAAACATGCTATAACAGTTAACATTAAACAAATGCCTTCTGCACTACATTTAGAAGATGACCATGACAAGAGAGAGTCTGGCTGGCTCAGAGGCTGGCAGCTGTACTAGTACTTGTTCCAGTTCACTACCTCCTCTAGATGATGTTGATCAAACTGTTCGAATCGTTAAGCAGAATTGATAATGGAATCGGAATCGTAAAAATCTTATTAATTCCCATCCCTAGTTATGATATGGTGCTATATAAATAAAATTGAACTGAAGTGATTGAAATTCTTCCAATACTAGATCAGTTTCAAAGAAAGTTTGACATCTAATAGGAGACAGGATGTAAAAAACCACCTCCAGTGACTTTATCTGATATGTGTTCTCTTACACGGGACTCACACCGAACGCGGAATGGAAGTGGAACGGAAGCGGAACGGTACTTTGCCCGGCGTCAACTCACACCGGACGCGGATCAGCCGCGGAAAGGAAGCGGAGCGAGCCGGCCGTATTGACGCGAGATCACGAGATCACGCGAGAATCCTGGACATACCCGAGACCCCACGATAAACAGTGTATAAAAAAAACAACAACAACAAACAGCTGACTTTGCTTCTCCGATGTGGAGCAGATTATAAAAAGCATCTGTTGTGTCATAAAGGATTGTGTGTTGTTCCACGTCAACAATTAGTCTCTCGTTGAGACCCTTTGATCGATCTTTGATCACCTGGTGCCACCGGTCATGACGTAACGTTGATGTGAAGTTGTAAAGAGCTACATGAACTGTGTATTGTGTTTTATTTTGAAGGGGGGCGGAAGTTTATTATGTTGATTCTCTGTCGGATTTCCTGTCTGGTGCACAGTGCTCTGTTGAAATTTACGAGGTTCAGCTGCGGCTCGCGGAAGAAATAGAAATCCTGCGGAAAGCTCGCGCCGTGGCGCGGAGAGCCGCTTCTTGGACGCTTCTGATCCGCGTCTGGTCCGCGCCCCGTGTGAGTGCTCTCATTGACTAGACTGGATTCTATTTGCTACGGTGACCGCGGCGGTGCCGTTCCGCTTCCGTTCCGCGTCCGGTGTGAGTTGGCCTTTACAGTACACATTTTAATCACCATCTCCATCTCCTGCATGGCCATTTCAGATCAGTCTGCTCAGCTACTGCTTCCAAACAATAACTGCTATCCAATAAAGGCCAACTCACACCGGACGGGGAACAGAAGCGGAACGGAAGCGGAACGGCACCGCTGTGGTCACCGGTTACACAGTTCATGTAGCTTTTTACAACTTCACATCAACGTTACGTCATGACCGGTGGCACCAGGTGATCAAAGATCGATCAAAGGGTCTCAACGAGAGACTAATTGTTGACGTGGAACAACACACAATCCTTTATGACACAACAGATGCTTTTTATAATCTGCTCCACGTCGGAGAAGCAAAGTCAGCTGTTTGTTGTTGTTGTTTTTTTTATACACTGTTTATCGTGGGGTCTCGGGTATGTCCAGGATTCTCGCGTGATCTCGTGATCTCGCGTCAATACGGCCGGCTCGCTCCGCTTCCGTTCCGCGGCTGATCCGCGTCCGGTGTGAGTTGACGCCGGGCAAAGTACCGTTCTGCTTCCGTTCCGCTTCCGTTCTGCGTTCGGTGTGAGTCCCGTGTAAGTGTTTGCTGGTAAAAGACTTGCATGAAGGTTGCTCATGTGTACCCTCACAACTTCTCAAAGATCTTTCTGACCCTTTGCATCAAACAATGTTGAAGATGCAGCAAGTTGCAACCTCTGCGTCTGGGAGGTGAGGCCAACACAGAAGTGCCAAAAACTGAAGTTCCTCAAATGTCCACTTGAGGCTGGCTCCAGAAGTGAGTCGGTCGGTCTTCATAAGTCCCCATGTTCAAATGTCCAACTTCACAGCAGAAATGTTTACAGCCTGGTACAAAAAACAGTTTTGGTCTCTATAGTTAATTTCCCCGTTCATGACAACTGTACTGAGGGTAAATTTATATACACCTCACCTGTTCAAATGATTTTAAGGCTTAAGTTATGCAGAATTAAGAGTGTGGACGCTTTGATTGACACGTAGGTCATCACAGGTGGCTTGTTTGAGCACACATTCAGCCTACCTCAGAGGGAGATGACCAGAGCCACCACACTGAGCTTCAGAAACCTGTGGGTGAGGGATTTGGCTTGGGAACCAGAGGGTGGACAGTTCAAGTCGAGTATGGACCCAAGTATGAAAGGTGGACTGGTAGCTGGAGAGGTGCCAGTTTACTTCTTGCTTTTAAATTTACACTATGATTGTGATGATTTAATGGCTTTAGTTGTTTTTAGTGTGAATAGTTGATGCTTGTGTTTCAGTAAGGTAATTTCTTCATTCCATTCACTGACAATAACCAGTGAGTGAGGCTTTTAAGTCAGAATGAGTTGCAGTCTGCATTTCTGAACTCTCCACCACCTCCTTTTTCTCCATCATCCTCCCCTTCCTCTGTTCTTTGTTGGTGTCTCCGTCAGCTCTCCAATTAAAGAAAGAACAGAGCTGTCTGCTAGAGCAAGACAAACTGCTGATTACAGAGTTGCATGTCTTTGTGTTGCTTCACTCACTGCAGAAATAAAAAGATAACATGCTGACACTGTAAATGCTTTTAGTCTGAACAGCCAGCTCCATTTCTGGGCCTTTTTATTGTTTCCTGTGGCCTCAGTGTTTGTGGAAACAGGCATTCCAGCCTGGTGTGTCTGTAAACCTACATGTGTGAGCTACTTCGGCCCAGGTTAGAGTTAAGAACAAGCGCGATATCCTGTTTTATTATTAATTCTAGAAATTAAACTGGAAAAATGTTTTGGACTCAGTATTTAGAGAGGAATATCTGTTTCTGGCACATTCAAGCAACATTGTGTAGAAATTTGTATTTTTGCAGTTGAGCTACCTCTATTTGTTATTATTGTATTATTTATTAAAACTAGCGAGTTGACAACTTCGCTAACAGCCAAACATCATCAAGATCAACAACAAGACATAGCTGCCAGCTAATATTACTGACTAGTCCAACAGCAGTCAGCCCAGCCGGAGTCTGTCTTTCTTTTCTTTTTTTCTTCACAATACTCTCGCCACATATCATGACCTTAATTATAAGATAACCGTTTTTTTCCCCAACATCTGTCTTTGGAAAAATGCATGATACAATGCAATAAATAAATACAATAAATCAAGTTACAAAAGTCCTGCTGGGAAGGCAGGGGGCTGATTAACTAACTAAAAAATCATGCCAACTGCTCATCAGGAGCATACAGCACTGCACATCCAAAGCTAGGGTTAGAGTTAGGTTTGGGTAAAAACGCAGGATACTAGGGTTAGGGTAGAAGTTAGGGTTCAGTATCTTTCTCAATAACACTGGGGGAGCTAGGAATCTAGCCAGCAATCCATGTGAATACTAGATAACCCACTCTACTATCTGCCTAGTTATGATATTAGTTTCACCTGTGCTTGTGACAAGACAATCTGTATTCTAACTCCAACGAGAGACTTTGAGTAAACTCAATTAAAATGTTATCTTACAGCGCTGGAGTAATGTTGGTAGATATTGTTGTCCCACAATGGTAAATGGACTGCACTATATATATCTCCTTTCTAGTCTTCCGACCACTCAAAGCGCTTTTACACTCATTCACACACACATCCATACTTGGCATTGGCTGCCATGCAAGGTCATCAGCTCTAGGAGCTAACCATTCATACACATTCATACACCGATGGTGCAGCTTTCAGGAGCAATTTGGGGTTCAGTATCTTGTCCAAGGGCACTTCACCATGCAAATTTGGACATTTGTGGACAACCCACTCTACCTGCTCTAGCCACAGCCGACAATTAAAAGTAAATAGGAGCTTCTCAGAGCTGGTAAACATACAAATGAATTGCAGATGCTGGTGAAAAAAGATAAATGGAAATCAACACATAGTTTGAATAGTTCAAGGAAATTTGAATGTCATAAACATCCCAAAGCCACAGTTTGATAACTTTTAGTATCACATGAATATCACAAGTACAATGATTATGTTCTACAAGCAACCGTTCCACTGAAAATGACAGCATTTGCTCATTCAATCAAAATGACATATGGAACAGACAGGACTAGAGAATATGGAATACATTAAATCTCTTCTGCATCATTGTTGACATGTGAATTAAAACAGAGAGGCAGTGAGGCTTTCCACACATTGTACTGTTCTGTGATGTGTGCAGCAACAGACTGAAGAATGTGTCACCCGGTTGCAGTATAGTCTGAGAGCAGAAACATGACTGTATATGGCGATGAGGCCTTCAGGGACACACAGACTCCTCCAGCTACCAATATTAAAAGTCCAGAGCATTCAGGACCAGGACTCAGTGGCGGACTGGCCATCGGGAGCCCGCTCAGCGCTTTATTTCATCTAGTAGGCTACTACACAGTTAAATGAGCAGCCTGCACATTTAACAGTGTAGTGTAAATTATAAATATAATTATCATTTCTGAGAAAAAGCTGTGTGTGGGTGCATGTGGAGCATTTGCTTTATAATTTTACACTCTTACATCAGTAGGCGCCCAACCTAACTCACTCTTGGTGTTTTGTGTCAATCAGGTGATGGTAGCCTGGAATGGTATCAAAATTCCCGGGCCGGAATTATTGTCCCACTCCACCCCTGCCAGGACTTCCTTAAGCACCATGCATGCATGCATGCATCCAGACACACACACACACACACACACACACACTTTGCTTCCTGCTTTGTAAAGTGTGTATGAATTATGCATTTTGGTCGGATGACAAAAGAGGCCTGTCAGACTTTGCATAATCAAAGAGCAGCAGACATTCATCATCTGCTGGGAGAAAAAACATGCATAGTCACATCTTATGTTTGCAGCTGAAAGTGTTTCAACACAGCCAGACTGCAATTGAATCAGGTAAAAAAAAAAACTAATAGATATCACCATGAAAATGTACCTAGTTTACTCATATTATGGGAGAGATATCACCCAAATTCTAATAATTGACCAGTGCATGAAAAAATGATGTTGAAACTATGGTGGCTATGAATTCTTATTTTCAGGTGATTAAACAGTCATGAATATTATATTACAATTCTGTTACATTGTGTAAATAGAAACCTAAATCTCACGCTGACGGACCTTTAAGAAAGACATTGATTAAGTCAAAGAGACTTCAGGCAATCATATTAGAATGCACCAACACATGCCACAGGTAGGAGTCATACTACAGATTAGACTACAGCTAAAATGTGAATACACAGGGGCGGTCGGTAGCGTAGTGGGTTAAGTGGCCGCCCTGTGTGTGGCGGCTATAAGTCCTGGCTGCAGCTGGCCCCGGTTCGAATCCTGCATCGGATGGCTAATTTACTGCGTGTCACTCCCCCTCTCTCTGCTTCCTGTCTATCTTTGGCTGTACTATCAATAAAGGCATAAAAAGGCCAAAAAAATAATCTTAAAAAAATAATAATAATGTAAATACATTGGGAAGACAATGAGGTGATCAACCAAAGCAAGAGTGAGGAGCAACATTTACATTTTCTCAGTAGCCTATCAGAATAACTGTAAAGAGCGACATTGTGGGACACAGCATTTGATGTCAACATAATGAGATACTACGTTTAATGAACATTTCTACAAAAAAGCAAAATGTTCATGAGCATATCTGCTAAACTGCACATTTGTTTTCCCTGCTTATAGGAACTAAATGATTTACATTGTTATGGTTATTTTTAGGCTCAGAGCTCTTGGTTGATAGAAAAAGTTGGTGGTCTTGGTTAAATGTAATAAAAAGAGATCAGTTCCTCAAAAAGTTCCTTGACTCCTTCAGAAGGTTCCTTTGAATGCAAAGGGCCAGAATATCATTGACTTTGTGTCTGCAGGAGAGGAGGAGGAAGTCATTATTAATAACTCACTTCTCCCCCAGAGACTGGAGAGAGCGAGATGAATGGGCGATCAGTTTTGTATTGGATTATGAAAAATGACCTCTGCTTTGAGGTGGTGACCATGGGGAGAGGAGAGTCCAGGTTACCTGGAAGTCAGAGTGGTCAGATAAAGGTTGGTAAAGGGGGCAGCAGCTATCTGGATCTCCCAGCCTCCCTGCAGACTGACAGAAGGGGCTTCCTTTGTTCTTTCAGATGAAAATGCATCAGACTTTTTGTTGCCCCAGTTTTTGTTCACTCACAGAGAGTCGTCCTACTCACAGTCTCAGTGTTTCTTTCTCATCTGTTCTTATTTCTTCATCCTACAGCTTTCCAGAGACTCTGATGTTATTTGTTGTTATCTCAGGAGTTTTGGTTCTGTTTTCAAGATTGTCTGATTTACAAAAACAATGCAGAACTATTTTTTATTTCAATCCACAGATTTGATTTTTTTTTGTTTCATTTTATTTCCAGGGTTGTCTACACAACAAAAAACTCCAATTATTGAAATTGAAATATGTAATATGACAGTAAAACAATGCATTATATTAAGAGTTAGAAGAGCTACAACAATACATTTGGCCACATGACCTAAAGCCAATCTAAAAATTTTAGAAATTTGACTTGAATTGATCAGATAACAATAACATTTTAAAAAAGGTTCAGAAATAGGGGGTTCAGAAATGAGACATTCAAATATCTATGTACTACCAAAGTCTTAAAATTAGTCTGATCCTCCAGGATCAGGCTACTTTTAAGACTTTGACTTCTGACTGAAAACAAGAAAACACCCAGAATTTAGGTCTTCTCCAAGTCACCACAATCCTTTTGGACATGACTTAAAACAGAATTTCAGAGCTTTGGACAGATTAATCACATTAATCAGACAAAATTTAATGAGTTAGACTCATGGGCACATGAATTATGGTGATTTAAATTCATCATGGTTCTTTTAGCAATGAGAATAATACAAAGAGCTGGCAGGAAGCAGGTCTCTTGAAGTGCATGCAAATACACATCCAACACACTTACATCAAAATGACCCAGTGTGTTTATGAGCCTCTGTCGGTCTAATAGGTTTATTGCCTGTTTGTGGGACACCTGGTCCTCTGCCCCAGTTGTTCAAAGACTTTGATTCATAACCTCTGCAGGTGTGGACTTTACAACAGGAGTGCTAATCACTATCTTGTCCCTGACATAGCCTGAGAATACTTTGAGTGTTCGGTGGCTCTGATCTATTCTGACACTGTTTGAACAGTGAAATGTGACATTTTAAAAACAGACATGCTTTCTAAAGCTGTTGTTTAAGTGTCTTTGGTTTGGTTTCCATTCAGATCGCTGGTTTGTTTGAACTTTTATTTCTTGGAGGTTCACAGCTGGAATAAATATGTAAATATAAAAATGTAAATCTTTTTCTCAAGAGTCTTCTCGTCTTTATTTACTGCTTTTCCACAACACTGTTTCTTCATCTGTCAATTAAAATATACTTTAAAATGTGAAGTGTTCTTTCAGTTTGCTCTAGTGAGGTGATGTTTTCAAATTATGTGCCACAGATGTAGAAAATCTTAACAAAGACATTGCTGTCACTACTCAGAATAAACACTTGTGAACCTGCGATAATGACCAACGATAATGACCATGGTTCTTTTAGATGTTTATTTTTGTTTCTTATGAGAGGGCAGCAAAAATAAATTCCCTCCTTATTTGTCTAAATATAGGTTCCACATAGAACTCCTGCAGCAGGCAGAGGTCACATTCAGATTAACTTCATTTTGAGCAATGTCAGAAACTCTTCTCCCTGTTCCCCTAAATATTTCACTAGTCTTATATTATGGGTGCTGTAGTTTTCTATTATTTTCTACAAAGGAACTGATGAGAGTTTGCTGGAAAAGACAAGATAATTTGTAACTAGGAATGTTATTTGGTACCAATAAAAATAAGGTTTCTGATGTTTCTGGTTAAACTAAGATGAGTTTATTAATTGTCTATTGATTACTTTTGCTGTCATCTATTGGATTTTTAGTATGTAGAATTGTTGTTTTTCTATATCAGAACAGCTTGCAGTATATTACTGTTCTTATAAAACAGGTAAAAAAGTAAGCTGTTTCTTGTTTTCAAGCATGTTTGTAGTCAGTGTAACCTGTTGTTAGCTTAGTTTTAGTTAGTTTACGAAGCTTGGATGGAAAGGATCTGCTGTGGTTCAGAACAGTTTCTCCTGGATGGTCTCAGTACATCTTCAGAGTCATACACAAGGAGGTTTGTTGAGATTGTATTCATTTATTCATCAAGAAATCAAGATTTTCTTTCCTGTCAACTCCAGATAATATGTCAATCAAAACTCAACATTTGTGGTCAAATAATATAGAAAGACACATTTAGCTTTTGTGGCCTTAGTGAATCCAGTTCCTTTTTAAGTCACAGTATTATTCGGTTGTGAAAGAAGCATCAGGTTCCTTTATGTTAAAGTAGCAAAATAATATAACACTATTCCATTACAAGGAAAGTGCCTACCTTCAAAATCTGAAATGATCAACAAGCGGTCAGATATACGTCAGATTAGAAAGTTGTTACAGTAGTCCTCTGCTCCATCCCCCAACTGACAGTCATCATGAAACATGTACATTAATCACAATAACATTAAAGAGGACAAGAACCTCTGCTAGAGTACACAGAGTGAGGAGAGGCATCTCTGACTCCAGTCAGAGTCTACTTTTCCAGCCAAAGTCTTAAAAGTAGTCTGATCCTCCAGGATAACCTGTTGTTAGCTTAGTTTTAGTTAGTTTAAGAAGCTTGAAGTACAGTTGCTATAGTTACCTATGGCTTATTTTGCACTTTGGTTTACAGTGGTTAATTGAAATAATGTAATAGTAAATATATGGTACTGATACTACCATGATAACAGTGAAGCTGAGAGGTTCCATCACAATATAGTGATTAGATATGTTCATGGCTGTGGTCTGGCATATGAAGCAGCATGTGCAGTAGGCCTATGACACTGACACTTATACAAAAACAATACCACACATTTCCAATTTGAATTGAGCCAAGATAAAGCCAGAAAGAGAAATGTGTTCATGTGTCTTATTTTTGACTCCAATGAAAAGGTATAGTAATGAAATGTTGTATGTTGTTGGTATGTTTTCATGTTTAAAGGCTGCAATTCAATCAGACCGTTCTTATTGAATTAGATGTTAATGGTAATAACAACAACAAAAAACTCCAATTATTGAAATTGTAATATGACAGTAAAACAATGCATTATATTAAGAGTTAGAAGAGCTACAACAATACATTTGGCCACATGACCTAAAGCCAATCTAAATAATTTTAGAAATTTGACTTGAATTGATCAGATAACAATAACATTTTAGAACGATTCAGAAATAATACATTTAAATATCTATGTACTACCTCTCTGACTACACGTGTGTAATAGAAGCTTTGGTTTTCACTGTGTGAATCACAAACATTGCAGGAGCTCACTGCTGTTCTGAGAAGAGTTCTCTGGGAGACTACATCCTGTTAGTCGATGGGGGATGGGTGAGGTCAAAGGTCAAAACACACACAAGCTGACTTTTACTGCTAACTACCAGCCACTTGTGTTTCTGTTTCAGTGTGTGCATAAGTGTTGAAAATTAACCATCAAATGTTTCTGCAGATTGTGACTACAAAGATTAAACAAGCACTCCTGTGTTCCTGCAGGATGTTTGAACATTAACTACAAAGTGTTTGGACTAATTGACGATTTGACCTAATAAGCTCCAGAATGGATATGCTCTTCAAAAAGGTCCGCTGAATCCCTGAAATGTCAGCAGCCTGTAATTTACTTAATGAAACACAGCAAGAGGAGCTGGTTCAGTTAAAGTTTCATCTGAGCACAGCCCCTCTGTGTTCTTATGTAACAAGCAGTGCTGGAATCTATTAAAAGTCAAATGAATAGGGCTGGTTTAAACTTCATTTAATTAAACAATATGAAAGCTGTAAACCAGAAGAAAGGCTTGTTAACAAAAGATCAACAACATCTCATCTGGTGATGAAACAAAGTCAGCTTGAACACCACGCTCCATGTTGGATTACAAAGAGTTGAAGAAGACACATTAAACATGTTTTTTTTAATGGGATGGTACTTTTATTAGAAAAGACTGACTCTGCTCTTCTTTCTGCTGAAAACAGACTTTAGCGTTCCTTTATATTATATTGCCCACACGAGAGAAATAACTGTGAGTGTGAGTGAGCACAGTCAGCTAACAGGCTCAGCAATATGAAATGAAGTGATCACAGTTTCACACTTCCTCTACTCTTTCTATGGAAATCAGGTTGCTGACAACCTCAGCTGCAGAATAATAACTAGAAAAATTTCGGACGAAATTTTGAGTGAGTTCTTTTGGAAATTTCTCTTCTCAAATTAACATGGAGTACATTGGGCAGCTGATGCGTGCTGCTCCCACATCTTTGTGTCTGACCCCAAAACTATAAAATTTACAGCTTCAACAGTGTTATCACTGTGACCACCTCGAATTTTCCTACGTTCAACAGTGTTATCACTGTGACCACCTCGAATTTTCCTACGTTTTGAGGGTGTAATCATGTCTGTAGTGTGACATTTGCGACCTCAATCGCAGTTTACAAATTTATTTTTCAACAAATTTTTCTCTCCCTCTCCACTCTAGCGATGATGTCACGCACTCTAGCTCTGGAACATTCTCCCAATACCCATTAATTTTTTGCTGTGGTTTTTGGCGATTTTTAGGCAAACCAAAATGCTTGCATAAGTCCCAGCATACCGATTCCGGTCGAGCCGGTCGCTTTGATACCTTGTTTATGTATGTGTGACCAAAACTGTTTGAGGAGAAGCGAACTGAAAAAAAGAAGAAACGGAAGAAATGTAAGAATTATAATAAACATTGTGTACAGTAAAGAGTGTGCTCTTTCAGGCACACTCAATAATAGTGGAGCACAGGACATTAGAACAGGCCAACAATTTGGCTTATGACCAAATAAGACATTCCCATCAGCCTCAGCTGTAGGCTGATCAAGCTAACACACAGAACTAAGATGGTGACCATGGTAAACATTATACCTGCTAAATATATTAGAAATTATGAGACGAGAATTATGACATGCTAACATTGGCTTTAGTACAAAGCACTAATATTTTTCCACTTTCACTGGATCAACAAAAACTGTCTCAACAGAGTTTTGTTGTGCTTTCAAATCAAATCAAATTTTTGTAGTCACAAAGTACATTTGCCTTGGAGGGCTTTACAATCTGTACAGGGAGTGACACCCTTTGTCCTGAGACCCTCGGTTCGAGTGAGGAAAAATTGTCACATCGGTATGTCAAGTTTTGTTTTTGTGCTGTCTCCATGTTTGTTTTGTGACTTCCTGTTTTATTTTGGAAATTAACTCTCCTCTCGTTTCAGGTCACTTGCCCTTTCTCATGTGTCTGATTGTCTTCCCTGATTCCTGATTGTGTCCACCTGTTCCCCATTACCTCCATGTGTTCATATAGTCTGCGTCTCCCTTTGCCCTGTGCCAGTGTGTCTTGTCATTTATCTAGACCCACCAGTATTATCTCGTCATAGTCAGTTATTTCCTCCGCAGGCAGAACAGGATTATTCCTTACTGCATTTGTGGTGTGAGGTCACTTGGCTCATGGTCATTATCATAGAGTGTTTGCATGTCATGACTGTGTCTTTGGCTTTTGGGTCTGTAGCACTTACAAGTTCACTTTCTCACACAGTAAGTGTTACTGGTTCACATGGTTCTTTATATAAAGACCACATTAAGCCATGAACACCCCAGCTTCTTGAACATGCTCCTGATCAGTCCTCCATAAGAACTCCCTCTGCCTTTGTGCAGCAGCTAGGATGCTGCAGGGTTCTACCACATACTGGACATGCTGGTGACTCTGCTTTGCCTCACATGTGCAGATTTGATCAGGCTCTCGAGTACAGTGTCTAGTGGATTATGCACTGAAGTGATTAAACTTTTTTTTTGTTTTAATAGATATGTGCTGAATATTTATATATATATTTATATGATTTTGTTCCATGTTTTCCACCATTAGAAAATATAGTTTCATTTTCAACTTTCATTTTCAATGTACAGTAAATTTTTGCAGGTTTGTTGTACAGATTTTCTCTGACTTGAACAGAAGGTTCTGATTTTCTCATTACTAAAATTACTTTTTTTTGGGAAATAGATGATAAATGTGATTGTGGCGTGGTCCGTTGCCACTGTGGGTTCTCGACAGTGAGAGACTCAAACAGTGATGTTTTTAATACGTTTATTTTTCGTTGCTACACACAACAGCTCCGTCGGTGTCGTTTGCAGGCGTCCTTCTCCTTGGGTGCTGCCGACAGCCGTGAGCGTCCATATCCATGTGTCTCTCCTCAGTCCAGCGCGCTACTGTGTTTTTAAAAGGAGAGAGTGATTAACTCAACAGGAAACCGGTGTGCCAATCACTCTCACGTGGCGCTGCTCTTCTGAGCCCTATCCACACCTCTCTCCTGCAGCTGATGCACCACGCCCCCTCCACATACCTCCATACTTAGGCCGGGGAGCCGTCCGGCCCTACCCACCACCCCCCCTCCTCATGGGAGCGGGAGAGGAAGTCGGCCACAGCCATCACCGTGAACTTAAATGGCTGCAGAGCCAGATACCAATGGGTGATCCGGGCGTTGGCATCTTTCATGCAGTGGAGCCACTGGAGGGGAGCGTGGTCCGAGCAGAGGGTGAATGAGTGCCCCAGCAGGTTGTACCGCAGAGCATCGACCACCCACCAGATGGCCAGACACTCCCTCTCCACTGTGCTGTACCTGGCCTCCCTTTCGGACAGCTTCCGGCTAATGTAGAGAACCGGGCGGTTGACGCACCGCACCTGCTGGGACAGAACGGCCCCCAGCCCTCTGCCCGACACATCAGTCTGCAGGACGAAAGGGAAGGAGAAGTTAGGTGTGTGGAGAAGAGGCTCCCCACAGAGGGCCTGCTTTACCCTCTCAAGCGACACCTGGCACTGCTCCGTCCACTGGAGTTGGCCGTGAGCCCCGCCTGCCTCAGTGACTCGAGCACTGCTGCCACCCGCTGCCCATGCTCCGCCCAGGTGTTACTATGGATGATAACATCATCCAAGTAGGCGGCAGCATATGCAGCATGCGGACGCAGCACCCGGTCCATGAGGCGCTGAAATGTGGCCCCGAATAACCCGAACGGAAGTGTAACGAATTGGTACAAACCGTACGGAGTGGAGAAGGCTGTTTTCTCCTTAGACTCTGGAGATAAGGAAATCTGCCAGTAGCCTTTGAGCGTCGTGAAAAAGCGAGCAGTGCCTAGGCGATCCAGGAGTTCGTCGACCCGGGGCATGGGATAGGCATCGAACTGTGAAACATCATTCACCTTGCGATAGTCCACACAGAACCGGATAGACCCATCTTTCTTGACTACAAGAACGATGGGGCTACACCAGGCACTGTTGGACTCTTCTATCACACCCATTTCCAACATGGCTTTCAATTCTGCCTGAACCACTTTTCTCTTGTGTTCAGGTAAGCGATAGGGCCGTGAACACACTGTCACGCCCGAGTGAGTCTCAACATGGTGTTGAATAAGGCTTGTGCGTCCTGGCAGGGGGGAGAACACATCAGCGTAACGCTGCTGCAACCTGGCAATGTCTGCTCTCTGGGACGGTGAGAGATGGTTTTCACAAACGAGCGAGGCAGGATTGGTCGTTTTTGGTACCTCAGGCCCCAACTCATCTCTCTCTGCAATTGCCGTCACCAGGGAAACAGACTCAGCCTCTTTCCAAGCTTTAAGGAGGTTGAGGTGATAAATCTGTCGCCCCTCCCCTGTCATAGTCAACCTCACCCACACGCCGTGTGACCACAAAGGGTCCTTGCCACTTGGCGAGTAATTTGGAGTTGGAAGATCGGAGCAATACAAGCACTTTATCTCTCGGTGGGAATTGTCTTAGCGTAGATCCTAAGTTGTACAGCCACTGCTGACGTTCATGGGCCGGGAGCAAATTCTCACGTGATTACTGTCCTAGTGTGTGGAGTTTTGCTCTCGGGTCAGGACGTACTGAACTTCGTTTTTACTTGGGCTCGGACCTTCCTCCCAGCTTTCTTTAACCAGGTCCAAAACCCCACGTGGTCTCCTGCCAAACAGCAGTTTAAAGGGAGAAAATCCCATGGAGGCCTGGGGTACCTCGCGCACTGCAAACAACAGAGGATCTAGCCACTTATCCCAATTGCAACTATCATCGTGCACAAACTTACGGATCATGGAAAAGTCTTACCCCTAAAATATACTGCATATGGAACGGCTGCAAAACAGCTCCGCTCCGGAACGACAGCGTACTCCGCCGTCCGCCAACTCACACATAATCCGTTTGTGATGCGCTCAGGTGCGTCTCCGCCGGCTACCGAGCGTCGCGAGAACGCACGAGATCTCACGAGTTCACACATAATCGCGGGATATTGTCGGCTGTTGTCTCTTTGACTCCTGCAATGGCATTCCATGCCGCATCTTTTTTCTGGTGTCCTTATAAAAAGGATCAGATCAAATCAATTTTATTTGTATAGCCCAAGGTCACAAAATACATTTGCCTCAGAGGGCTTTACAATCTGTACAGGGAGTGACACCCTCTGTCCTTAGACCCTCGGTTCGAGTGAGGAAAAACTTGCCCACAAAAAACCTTTTAACAGGGAAAAAAGGTGGAAGAAACCTCAGGAAGAGCCACAGAGGAGGGATCCCTCTCCCAGGACGGACAGACGTGCAATAGATGTCACGTGTACAGGACAAATCAACACAAACATATTGTACAATTACAATGACTGATAAAATGACAATGAATTACAATAAATGATAAAATGACCACAGTAGCAGATATCGTAGTAATAATGACAGTAATAATATGCGTAGTGGACGTTGTGCAGGATCACAGCAGCAGCCACGATCCACGAGAACCTGCTGGAGCACAGAAACTCCGGGGAAGTTTGGTTAGTAACATGCATAAATGAGACATGTCCACAGATGGAGAGGGAGAGAGAGAGAGAGAGAGAGAGAGAGAGAGAGAGAGAGAGAGAGAGAGAGGGTTTTCGGTAAGGGAGATGTGACTGCATCTTCAACCAATACCGTGCCTGGCTAGGCATAACCCTGGGGGGGGGTGGAGTCCCCCGGCAATCTAATCCTATGGCAGCATAACTAAGGGATGACCAGAGCCAGCCCTAACTATAGGCTTTATCAAAAAGGAAAGTCTTAAGTCTATTCTTAAAAGTGTTGTTCCACAGAAGAGGAGCCTGATAGCTGAAAGCTCTGGCTCCCAATCGACTTTTGGAAACTATGGGAACCACAAGGAACCCAGCATCCTGAGAGCGGTTTGGGTCCAATTACAGGAACTTCAGTTTTGTCTGAAAACATCAAAAAATTGTAGGTCATCCAACTTTTTATATCCTTAAGGCATGCTTGGAGTTTAGTTAACTGATTGGTTGCATCAGGCTTGATTGATAAATATAATTGGGTGTCGTCAGCATAACAATGAAAATTGATAGAGTGATTCCTAATAATGTACCCTAAAGGAAGCATATATAAACTAAATAGAAGTGGTCCTAGTACAGAACCTTGTGGGACTCCATGACAAACTTTGGTATGCATGGAGGATTCATCATTGACGTGAACAAACTGAGATTGATCTAAAAAATACGATTTAAACCAGCTTAGGGCGGTTCCTTTGATGCCAATTTGATGTTCCAGTCTCTGTAAAAGAATTTGATGGTCAGTGGTGTCAAATGCAGCACTAAGATCTAACAGGACAAGTACAGAGATGAGTCCTTTGTCTGATGCCATTAGGAGGTCATTTGTAACTTTGACTAATGCGGTCTCCGTGCTATGATGCACTCTAAATCCTGACTGAAAATCCTCAAATAGACTATTGTTATGGAGAAAGTCACACAGCTGATTAGCTACAGCTTTCTCAAGTATCTTAGACAGAAAGGGAAGGTTTGATATCGGTCTGTAGTTGGCTAAGACCTCTGGGTCTAGAGTGGGCTTTTTAAGAAGAGGTTTAATTACAGCTACCTTAAAGGACTGTGGTATATATCCTGATAATAAAGACAGATTAATCGTATCCAATAAAGAATGACTAACTAGAGGTAAAACATCCTTGAGCAGCCTGGTTGGGATGGGGTCTAAGAGACAGGTTGACGGCTTAGCTGCAGAAATTATTAAAGTTATTTGATGAAGGTCGATGGGAGTAAAAATGTCTAAATACATATCAGGTTTTACAGCTGTTTCCAAACTTGCTGTATCAGAATGCAGATCAATACCTGTTGAGGGCAAGCGGTGATTAATTTTGTCTCTAATAGTTATAATCTTATCATTAAAGAAGCTCATGAAGTCATTGCTACTTAGACCTAAAGGAATAGATGGTTCAGTAGAGCTGTGAATCTCTGTTAGCCTGGCTACAGTGCTGAAGAGAAACCTGGGGTTGTTCTTATTCTCCTCTATTAATGAAGAGTAGTAGGCTGCTCTGGCATTACGGAGAGCCTTCCTGTATGTTTTGAGATTATCTTGCCAGACTAGATGAGATTCTTCCAGTTTAGTGGCACGCCATTTGCGTTCAGATTTACGTGCCTCTTGCTTTAATTTACGAGTCTGCTGGCTATACCATGGTGCTAGCCTTCTTTGTTTAATTGTCTTCTTTTTCAGAGGTGCAATAGAGTCTAGAGTTGTTCGTAATGAGCCTGTAATACTATCAACAAGATGGTCTATTTGTGAGGGGCTAAAGGAAGCAGACAAGTCCTCTGTTACAGTTAGACATGGCATTGAATTCAATGCTGAAGGAATCACTTCCTTAAATTTGGCTACAGCACTATCAGATAAACATCTGCTGTAGAAGTCTGATAGTATGAACTCAAAGGTTATTAAAAAATGGTCAGACAGAAGAGGATTCTGTGGGAAGACTATTATATTATCAATTTCAATGCCATATGAAAGAACAAGATCCAGAGTGTTCAGACAATGAGTCGGTTTATTTACACTTTGACAAAAGCCAATTGAGTCTAATAAAGAGATAAACGCAGTACTAAGACTATCATTGTGGTTGTCCACATGAATGTTAAAATCACCTACAATAATTACTTTATCTGTTTTAAGGATCAAGCCTGATGCAAATTCTGCAAATTCAGATAAAAATTCAGAATAAGGACCAGGAGCTCGATATACTGTAACAAATAAAATTGGCTGCGATGTTTTCCAGGTTGGGTGAGTGAGGCTAAGAACAAGACTTTCAAATGAATTATAATTTAGTTTAGGTTTAGGATTTATTAATAGACTTGAGTCAAATATAGCTCCAACTCCACCACCTCGACCAGTACTTTGAGGAACATGAGTATTATAATGACTCGGAGGAGTGGATTCATTTAAGCTAACATATTCATCCTCCTGCAGCCAGGTTTCAGTGAGACAAAACAAATCACTATCATAATCAGATATTAATTCATTGACTAAGACAGATTTAGATGACAAAGACATGATATTCAGGAGTCCACATTTGATTCTCTTATTTTGGACTGTTGGAGATGTTGATTTAATTTTTATTAAGTTTTTATGATGAACTCCTCTTCTGTTTGTTTTATCTTTAAATAATGTAGGATGTGAGGTGTCATAAATGATTACGCCTGAAAACCCCTCCTTCAGGTCACCCCTGCCCATTATGACGTGTTCTTGTAATGAAACTCGATCCGCGGTGAACAAGGAGTATTTTATTTTGAAAATCAACCAGGGTTTTATTTTGTATTTTGTAGCTGATTTCCTTCCCCGCACGGTCAATTTACGGACAATTTATGCGGCCTGCTCCGGTGTCCGTGAAAAATAGAAGCTCTGCGTATGTGTTGGGGCTATGTGAGGGCTGCCAGACGCTGCAGTCGTTCCGGAACCGTGACGCAGCAGGGACGAAGACTGTGTGAGCTGACACATTGACTAACATTGAAATGTATCGGCTCCGTCGCCGTGGCAGAGCCGTTCCGCATGCAGTGTATTTTAGGCTTTATTCAGGTGCTCAACGAGGCCATCAGTTTGAGGGTGGTAAACACTGGTTCGAATTGACTTGATGCCCAATAATCCGTACAGTTCTCTCAGTGTTCATGACATAAATTGGGTGCCTTGGTCAGTCAGGATCTCTTTCGGGATCCCGACAGCGCCTGGGCCACACTCTTTGCAGTGATGGTGCACAGCGGCACTGCTTCTGGATATCGTGTTGCGTAATCCACATACGTTCAAATGGGACCTCAATCAATGGTAATGGGCACAAAGGCCCCTCTCGGGATGGCCGGTTGGTTAACCAACTGGCATTCAGGACAAGACACACACCAGCGGCACACGTCTGCCCAAATGCCAGGCCAATAGAATCGGTTCAGAATCGGAATACACGGTTCAGTGTCTTTTTACACCCCACATGTCCAGCCATCGGGTTATAATGAGCTGCCTGGAAGACTATTTCCCGGTGGCTTTTTGGTACCAACAACTGGGTAATTATTTAATCTGTCCACTGGTACTACAGGGTATCTGTGAATATCCCCATGCACACACCTAATATCCACCCATCCTGCCTCTATCAAAGCCCCGGGTTGAATAAGATTCTGGTGAACTATAGACTGCATGCAGCCCGAGTCCACCATCACCCTGAATCCTTACCGGAACGCTGTACGTCCCTCCTAGACCGGGGGAGGGTGCTGGTGGGCCAACAACACGAACGACTTGACCGACCTCCATGAGTGGGCACTCACGGCAGAATTGTCCGGGTTGACCGCATCTCCAGCACTCCTGCCCTGCCGCCTGAGGAACCCTCTGCGGGCCGAGAGCAGCGCCTGTAGCGGCTGGACCCTGGGGAGGAAGGAAAGGAGAAGGAGGATTAGTTCGGGGAGGAGGAGAGGGTCGAGCGGGTGTGTGTGGTGGGGTGCCGGTGTGGGACAGGCGGGAGAGGCTGGCCGACCCTCATGTGCCCAGGGTCTGGAGAGAACGGCCAGATGGTCCTCCGCCAGGGTGATGGCCACGACTAGGTCCACCGGGTGGTGGCAGCGCACCCAGTCCGAGGTGGCGGTTGGGAGCCCCTCCATGAACTGCTCTGATATATTTTGTCCATTAACCGGCCCTCGCCAGCGGAATCCCCGGGCTGCAGCAATCGCGTTGCTCCGTCCTTCAGCTGCTGGGTGAAGACGAACAGCCAATCAGTTGGTCCCAGCTTTGCTCCCCGAAACCTGCGGCGATGGTCCTCCGCGGAGAAACCCAGCCGATCGAGGATGGCCCTTTTTGTGTCCCCATACTGTCCTCGGGAGGGGGCAGGCAGGCCGGGCGCCGCAGTTTGTGCGTCCCCCGACAACAGGGGGAGCAGCCGCACGGCCAACTCCGCCTCAGGCCAGCCGCATGCTGTTGCCGTCGCCTCAAACATTTCCAAAAATGTCTGTGGGACATTTTATGGAGTGTGAGTCCGACGAGCGAGGGGGCCGGGGACGCCGCCCCCGCCCGATTTATCATCACCTACAGGAGCTGGGTCTGTCTCTCTGCCTGGCCCTGGAGCGCTGCCATCTGCTGCCTGCTGAGCACGGCTTGGTCCCGGTTCATGGCCGCAATCTCCCCCAGCATTTGTGCCAGCGACATAATCGGTTGCAGAGGCTCAGTCATCCTTTGTCTTATGTGCCTGCCGAAACGTGTTGGGCGCCAATGTGGCATGGTCCGATGCCACTGTGGGTTCTCGGCAGGTAGAGACTCAAACAGTGATGATTTTAATACATTTATTTTTTGTTGCTACACACAACAGCCGTTCGCAGGTGTCCTTCCCCTTGGGTGCTGCCGACAGCCGTGAACATATCCATATCCGTGTGTCTCTCCCCAGTCCAGCACGCTACTGTGTTTTAAAAGGAGAGAGTGATTAACTCAACAGAAATCCGGTGTGCCAATCACTCTCACCTGGCACTGCTCTCTTGAGCCCTATCCACACCTCTCTTCTGCAGCTGATGCACCACGCCCCCTCCACAGTGATTTATCTGAGTATGTTGCTTCTTAATATCGATTCTCATGTTAGTAGAACATAGTAGAAAAGGGCACATATAGTGTACCAGACATTCTACCCAATGTTTAAGAATGCCACACTATACTCTAATAAGTAAGAAAAAAAAAGAGTAAAGATCAACTAACAGAACTGTAAAGAAACAGCTACAGATGAACAAAGATCTAGGTCACAAGCTGGATTAAAGGGCCATTGAGTTTGGTCACCATCAATTGTTTTGGGATGAAAGCAAAGAAAAGTCTTCACATAGTAACTGATCCTGGTTCCTGTCCAGCTGTTGGGCTGTCATCATGACGACCCCTGACTAATGCTAAAACGTTTAATCCTTTTTTATTTTTGTTTCACTCAACGACAACCTGACAACCTTAACGCTACCACCTTGCACACCATAAGTCTGATTGACGGACTTGACGGATGCTACATTTTTCGCTATTTAGCACAAACTGAAAAACAACAATATGAATAGAACTCTCTGTATTTTTGATCCCATCACCATCAAATTGGGTATACAGCATTGGACAACTCTAGACTCTATTGCACCTCTGAAAAATTAAACAAAGGAGGTTAGCACCATGGTATAGCCAGCAGACTCGTAAATTAAAGCAAGAGACGCATAAATCTGAGCGCAAATGGCGTGCCACTAAACTGGAACAATCTCATCTAGTCTGGCAAGATAATCTCAAAACATACAGGAAGGCTCTCTGTAATGCCAGAACAGCCTACTACTCTTCATTAATAGAGGAAAATAAGAACAACCCCAGGTTTCTCTTCAGCACTGTAGCCAGGCTAACAGAGAATCACAGCTCTACTGAGCCATCTATTCCCTTAGGTCTAAGTAGCAATGACTTCATGAGCTTCTTTAATGAGAAAATTATAACTATTAGAGACAAAATCCATCACCTCTTGCCCTCAACAGGCATTGATCTGCATTCTGATACAGCAAGTTTGGAAAACCTGATATGTATTTAGACTCTTTTACTCCCATCGACCTTCATCAAATAACTTTAATAATTTCTGCATCTAAGCTGTCAACCTGTCTCTTAGACCCCATCCCAACCAGGCTGCTCAAGGATGTTTTACCTCTAGTTAGTCATTCTTTATTGGATACGATTAATCTGTCTTTATTATCAGGATATGTACCACAGTCCTTTAAGGTAGCTGTAATTAAACCTCTTCTTAAAAAGCCCACTCTAGACCCAGAGGTCTTAGCCAACTACAGACCGATATCAAACCTTCCCTTTTTCTCTAAGATACTTGAGAAAGCTATAGCTAATCAGCTGTGTGACTTTCTCCATAACAATAGTCTATTTGAGGATTTTCAGTCAGGATTTAGAGTGCATCATAGCACAGAGACCGCATTAGTCAAAGTTACAAATGACCTCCTAATGGCATCAGACAAAGGACTCATCTCTGTACTTATCCTGTTAGATCTTAGTGCCGCAATCCTCCATGCATACCAAAGTTTCTCATGGAGTCCCACAAGGTTCTGTACTAGGACCACTTCTATTCAGTTGATATGCTTCCTTTAGGGAACAATATTAGGAATCACTCTATCAATTTTCATTGTTATGCTGACGACACCCAATTATATTTATCGATCAAGCCTGATGAAACCAATCAATTAACTAAACTCCAAGCATGCCTTAAGGATATAAAAAGTTGAATGACCTACAGTTTTCTAATGTTAAATTCAACTGAAGTTCTTGTAATTGGACCGAAACACCTCTGAAATTCTCTTTCTAGAGACCTAGTTACTTTAGGGTGGGATCACCCTGGCCTCCAGCTCCACTGTAAAGAATCTTGGAGTTGTTTTCGATCAGGATTTGTGCTTTAATGTCCACATAAAACAAATTTCGAGGACTGCATTCTTCCACTTACGTAACATCGCTAAAATCAAATGCATTGTGTCTCAAGCGGATGCAAAAAAACTAGTCCACGTATTTGTTACTTCTAGGCTGGACTATTATAACTCTTTGGTATCAGGCTGCTCCAATAAGTCTCTTAGGACTTTGCAGTTAATTCAGAAGGCTGCTGCACGGGTTCTGACAGGAAGGGGTAGGGCCGTAGTAAGGTATTATTGTACCTCTTTTAGATATGATGCCCGTGCCTACCATAGAGCCTTTGTAATCTAAGCGAGCAAGAATTTTCTTAAATTCTATTCTAGATTTAATAGGTAGCCCAATGCAAGGAAGCAAAATGGGCGAGATGTGATCTCCTGATCTTGG
>NC_040033.1:21130349-21130917 GCF_000972845.2 Larimichthys crocea | reverse complement strand
GGCTGACTGCTGCTGGACTAGTCAGACATGGACAAGGAAAAGAGGAGTCAGGGAAAAGGACAAAGGAAAGGACAGAGAAGGTACTGAAGAGAAATTAGGTGATATAGAAGAAAAGGATGAGGAATGGATGAAGAGGAAAAGGTAGGACAAGAGGTGAAAGAGAAGATGGTAAAGGACAAAAAGGAAGTGAAGGACCGTTCACCGGGACACTTGTCTCTTCTCTTGAGGTTTTCCTGGCTGGTCTCTGCATGTAAAACTGGACCACGGTTCCTCCTGGAAGGAGTCCTGCTGTGGTCCTTGAAAGCCGTGTGGGGGAGACAAATGCTTTGTGAGACCTCTCGCGTTATTAATCATTCGTGAAACAAGTGTGTTTGACAGTTTTCATTCACGAGTGTTTGAGCTAAGATTAGAGACTGAATACGATGTGAAGAATCTGTCTGAGGACCGGTTTGAGGTTCAGACCTTGAGTGTGAGGAGCTGCTTGAAGGTTGAGACTTGAATTCAGGCTTTGATTTAGGATTCATATGAGGGTTTGGATCAGGAACAAAACAAACCGGTTTGGGTTATG